>NW_010239323.1:15928-20918 GCF_000690775.1 Eurypyga helias
TACACATACACTTCCTTCCAAGCGCGTAATGCTCCCACTGGAGAGGTTCTCACCCAGCTGAGCAGCACTCTCCACCAGCCATAGATGACTCATTAGGTGCCCTAAACTCCAGCTTGATACCTCCATGCAGATGTCCCAGTGAGAGAGCATTAGTGTTTTGTACTCTTTGCAGCCCTCAAGGTTGACACCCAAGCTAAAGAAGCCCCCCTGATGAGGCTTAACATCAAGTACATACAAAATTAATTTCCCTAATTAGAGGATGCATTGGTAGATATCAGCTGGTGATTTTTTTAGTCTTCTGGGGTAAAGGTACTATCTAAACCCAGACATGTATTTCTATTTGAAATATATAGTCTTCTCTGACACTTTCTAAGCCTGCTTGGCAGATAAAATTAAAAAAAAGATTAACTTTTTTTACCTCATTTCTCTGAAAGTTAAGGGTTAGATCTGACATTATCTAGAGAAGGAATTTGAAGCTCTCTCCGATTCTGAATAAGGAGATTTAAGTCACTGCAGACAAGGTAGATTATTGCTCATATCCTTTTATGAACAGGCAGAGCATGAAAAGACATTTCTATACAGCAAATCCATGTAATAAACTATTCCTTTTGACAACTCATACTGCTTCAGCCTCTTGCATTACTTGCTTGTGTGACCTCAGCCACACACACATACGACAGAGCCCAAAATAGATCCAGAAGATGAGTCATGCTGTTCAGGAAGGGTTTCAAAACAAATGGACCTATTTATTCTTGCAGCTGTCTCCTGAAGCTAGGACTATTTTACAATGATGTTATTGATTTGTTCTCATGAACTGCATCAGAGAAATTCATTTGTTTCTGTTTTGGGCTGGGGGGAGGTTGCATCAGGTAATTAAAACAGGAGTTTAGTTCTTCAGAGGAAACATTTCAGGAATAAATGTGCCACACAAATTCTGGATGTTCTAAAATGGGAACATCATAATTAAGACATCCTCAGCATTGTGGGGATTTTACTTATTGCTTGCCAAATGCCATGCAATTACACAGCAGTTTAATTCAGAATTGGGCAAGATATGAAATACAGTTTTTCCTATCACTGCACTAGGGATGCTCCATGATTTCACCAAACCCACTAGGCAACGTGCACGCTAACATCTTATAATCATTGTTTATATCTACTTAACATGGTGGCAGCATGCATGACTAAAAGAAAAGGTCTAGTCAAAGTGTAACTATAAAAGGTTGTATTGAAGTGTTTTTCAGGTAGATGTAGCTCTGTTTCAGCACAAATCCTAGTACGTTCCAAAGGGTAACAAAAATACAAGGTAGCAAAAAAATCAACTTGGCCTCTTGACCTAACACTATTTTCTTTGACTAACAATGACCTTGTGCTTATTCTTGTTCTAAAATGATTCTCACATTTCACTTCCAAGACCATAATGTTACAGCAAGTCTAATTATCCCCTTAATATGATATTACTTTAATCCAAATGCAAGATGATGCTTAATTTTTAAATCATTATTATTATTTTTATTAAGTTCACCCCTAAAGGCTTAAGCCAACTGCTATTGACATGATAAAATGTACATTAACTTCAGTGGAAGCTGAATCAGACCCTAACAGCAAAAGATAATTACTACATAAATCTTAGCACCTCATATACTTCCAGTGTTGCTAACTTAAATGGCAAAATGTCTGCAAGAAGATTATGGACCTAATTATTTACTATGCCTCCATATAAATGACTCAAAATTTATGTCATAGGAAGTGAGAGGCAAATAAGACTCTAGCTGGCAAAGTCTTAAGTGTTAACATTTATGCCTGAAATTATGATATCACATGTGACCCTTGCTGCCAATCAGCAGGTTAAAATTAAGATAGGGCATAAATGATGGTTTTACTTCAGTAATGCAAAGAAGAGATAAGGGAGGGCTATACTCATGTTGTTTGTAATGTGGATTTAAGATCACCACGAATTACTTGTTCGCTTCGCAAGGTATGACATGAGAGATGGGCCATTTCTCACAATTTTCATGATAAGGCCTTCATTCAACAAGGTACATAAAACGAATTTACCTTTAAAACGTGACAATGCCACAGGATATACTGGCAGATTTCTATTAAATGTACAGTGCCTACAGGCAACAGAATTGACTTCAGGAGGACTGAATCACTGAAATGAAACTGGGTTTTATTGATCACCTCCTACAGCTTATGCTTATAGAATTTAGCATTTGCATTTCAATTAATAGTTTAATTTGCTAAAAAGGTATTTACATTTCTGAAGTGCTACTGATCAATAACTAAGCTGATGCAGACATTGTAAAAGACTTCATCCTACCTCTCTGATCAGACTCCAGGCATTAACAAAAACAGCATCATAAATATAAAAGCATGACTACACATTCAGTCAAAACAAATCAATACATGAATATTGATGTTAAGTGAACAAGCAACAAATATATCATTGATTACACTAATAAAATAACTCTTGTTTATATTTTGCAAGAGCAATTGTGTGTTTTACTAAAGATCACTTGTTCCCACTCTTGAACAGGGGTCTTTTTTTAATAAAAATGAGTATCACCAGTATAAAGTGAAGATGAATTTAAAAAGGCCATAAAAGCATCATCCGTATTTGTAGATATAGTCATAAAAATCATCTTATGTTTTTGGCTTTCATCAGGTTAGGTAATGTTTTGGTTTAACCAGTGAAGTCATAGATGAGCTTGCAGAATGCAGTGATCATTCTAAAAATAGGATTTACTCTGGAAAAGACAGCTTTGGCTCACTCAGCAGACTGTGCCTGTTACTAAGCAAACTTAGTAACAGATTTTTTTTTTTTTTAATTCTTCCCTTGATTGCTTTGCCTCTAGAAATTTACACTGCTTATCTTTATAGGTTCAGAATTTGAAAATAGCTATTGCATATTATTGATTTTTTTTTTTTATAACAGACTAGTGACTTTATGATTTTTTTAAAGAATGTTTTACTGTTTTATATATGGAATAAGTGCTTACCTTCCCTTTTCCTTTGAGTAAATTTCCATGGAAACCGAACACATTGTGCTCTCCTGCTGGCTGCATTTCTTGTCTACCTGAGATAGCACTTTGATTAAATGTGCCCTCATAGCTAACTAATTAAAACCATTATGAGGGTTTTCTTAAGTCTTTCATCATCTTTTTAAAAAGTGTTTTCAATTTAATTTAGCATACTTGCAAGGAAAACAAGAAATAGTATTTTCTGATCTAGCTAGATGCTAGTACTGCTCAACTGTTCCAGTGTAATTACAGAACTTCAACAATATGTGATGAACTGAGGTATAACATCAGCTTTCGATTCATGACCAGATATAGACCCTTCACTATGCCATTAGTTCCCCACTTCACTGATGTGACTTTTTTAGTGCCAGCTCTCCACAACATAATTTCCTAGTGCCCATTCTCTAAGCCATTGTCCTCTAACTTGCAGTCATCGCCAAAAAGAGAGACAGTACACCGTAGTTCTTCCAAACCATAACAGGCTGGAGGATTTTCCTAGAAATGTTCTCTTTCAGCATAGGTCTTGCTATGACTAACGAGTCGCTGCAGAGAACATTACATTGTATCTACCCAGTCTAGGAAGGATAAAAATAGTTTGGGAATGGGACTCATGTTATAGGATGACTAGACTTGTGATAAGAGCCAAAAAACTCCAAGAACTTAAACTAATGCTGATAGGTTTTTATTTGTTTTTCTAAAGAAACCAACCCCCTTCCACCAAAATGGTAAATTGAATATATTCCCAGATAGTAGATTTTAAAGAAATCTGGAACAGGTACTTCTACAGAATACATTTCTTCTTTTTTATCCTAGTCTATCTCATCACAGGTAGAACTTTTAATGGTAGACTTCCTTGGAGAACTGGAGGGTGGGGGGGTGGTGAGGATCGAGGAAGTAACAACTTGTTCTTTTGCATGACTTTGGAATGAGACACAATCAAGCACCTCTTGCAAGTCCTATGTGACCATAGACCAAGATTGAAAGTAAGCAGAAAAAATTATATATATGAGAAAGCAGAAGGACAGGCCTGTTATAAGCTACATATTTTCAGGACTTAAGCAGTGACAAAACTGGGGCAAGTTCAAATAGTGTTTCGTTTCACCGGCAAGGGAACTTACCCCAGGGACCAGGAAGAAAATAAGGATGCTGTCTTCCAAATGCAAATACTACCCGATTCTGACATGAGAACTAATATTCAACTGATTTAACTTAAATAGCGCTCGACAGATTAATGATGTAACTGCAGTATGACATCTGAAGGGAACAGTGTTTTGCTAGATAAAAAACATGTCTTGAAGTTCTCTTAATTAAATTGTATAATAAGAAAATGAAACTAGAGGAGAGAGAGACTAGAGAAACTAGAGACCTTATTGCAGCCTTCCAGTACCTGAAGGGGCTACAAGGAAGTTGGGGTGAACTTTTTACAAGGGCCTGTAGTGACAGGACAAGGGGTAATGGGTTTAAATTGAAAGTGGGAAGGTTTAGATTAGATATCAGGAAGAAGTTCTTCACAGAAAGGGTGGTGAAGCACTGGAACAGGTTGCCCAGAGAAGCTGTGGGTGCCCCATCCCTGGATGTCTTCAAGGCCAGGATGGATGAGGCTTGGAGCAACCTGGTCTAGTGGAAGGTGTCCCTGCCCATGGCAGGGGGGTTGGAACTAGATGGTCTTTGAGGTCCCTTCCAACCCAAGTGATTTTATGATTCTATAATATAAAGCAACTTTCCTTTAAACCCTGATGTATGATTGTTAACCATTCCCCATTAGACTACATGTCCCACTGTCTTCTGCTAACAATTCAACCTTCAAAATGTTTAAATTACTTTTGGGGGGGGGGGAATCTGACAGTAGTTGTAATTATTTCAGGTTATTCTAGAAAACTGAATCTGAATGTTTGGAAGAAAGAATCACTAGACTTTGTGTCTGGGCAGTGTTTTGTCTCAACTGGAAAAAAACTCAGCAGGGAACA
>NW_010239323.1:20929-61529 GCF_000690775.1 Eurypyga helias
AAAGAGATATATTTTTCCTAGGGCCTGATACTGGTTACATCACCCTTTTGCCTCCCATAACTCCTGTTATTCTTCATGGTTTTCACTCACCAGTAATCTGAACCTTGTGAAAGGTCTGATCTACTATCTAAGCTTTCGTAAGTACAGCACAAAATCTTTAGCTTAAAGATGGAAGAGTCTAATTTTCACTTATGTCTTTTTTTTTTTTCCCTTGAAAGTTCAGGTGAAGGCAGCCCCAGTGGAACCCAGGATTTGTTTCATGCCTTTTTTTAGACTATTTCTGCTTGTCCTGCAGAATTCAATAGATCAGGAGTTGCAGAGTTGCTTATGGGAATAGGATTATGCAGAATTAAATTGTCAGGCTCATTAATTATTCCGATTAAACATACAAAGCCAAGCAAAGCAATTTTTGTACCCCCTATAATGAATTGTGTACAGCCAATCTGCAGACATTTACATTTTTATACTCTAATAAATGTGTCTTAAAATGTAAACATAATCACTCACAGAAACAGAACTAGAGTTCAACTCACAAGGGACTGCAGGCAGAAACCTCTCCCATTCTTATACTGGTATTTGCATCACTTTTTGACTTAACCTAGCAAGTCCACCAGCCACCCTAATGTGCATGTGAAACCCTGCCTGCTGTTGTGATTCATCTCCCTTCACATTCAGTCTGCCTTTATTTGTACTTCATTATGGAAATATGCTCATTATGGAACTATGCAAGTCTTCTCTTTTTACCATTGTGAACAACTTGCTTACAAGGGAAGATAAAAAAATATTTTGTCTTGTGTTCACCCATAATTATTCTGGCATGTTAAAGGCAATGGGGGAGAGGAGTCTGAAATTTAATTCTAATAAAAATACCTATCACACGAATAAGAAACATGCTATCAGCTATGTTTTCTTCTGAAGACACTGACATATTTGACATTAATTAATTGCAAATCTTACATTGTGAGCAGCCACTAAAAATAAAACCATCAGTGAAAAAACACACATTAAATAACAATAACAGTAAGATAAAAATAAAATAAGATAGTAATAATGATTAGAAAGACTCTCACTGTCAGGTGCCCAGAGAAGACAAAATAGCCTTTTAATTGAGAAAAGGACTGATTCATACAGGAACCACATTAAGAATCTGATAAACTCTTTCATTACTGTTTCTATTTATCAACATCCACACCAAAAAGGGGAAAAAAAAGCAGCATGAAGTGTTAAAACTCTGGAATTTTTGACTCCATAAGAGAGGCTGAATCTTTCCTTTAGAAACAAATTCTTTTTTGTCTGAACTTTGAAACTGCTGCACATATTCCCCCAGTAATGTCAAGAGAAGGTCCAAGAAGAGAAACAAAACAAGCAGCCTAGAAATACTATAGATGACAAGAAACACAGTCTGGAGCACAATATTAAAGGTTTCTTATATTTCTGGTAGGAAGTCTTGTTTAGCACTGTTCCAGTTACAGTTTAGCACTGTTACACTGAAGGTCAGTGTAATAACTTGCTAAATAATGTTGGGGAGAAACAACTCTTTCAGAACTGACTTTCCACTCAGCAGTACGTCACTTAGTCATGTATAGCTAACTAGGATATACAGCTTCCACTACTTTATCACGTGAAGACTTCAAGTATTTGTTTTTATCTCCCTATTTTTCCTACTCCAGTTCTATAAAGGAGTTAGAATAGATTGTTTAAGCATCTGCATATAAAAGGGGGACTGTACAAAAGACTGTACTGAAGTTTTTGCTCAGCCCTGATTGGATGATACTTCTTCCCATTTTCATCTCTATTCTCAAAACCAGTAAATCCCAACCTTTTGGGTAAACAGATCATGATAAACCCTCAAAATTGTCCATGGACTAGGATATATCTTTACTAAATTTATGACGGAGAAATGCTACTAAAACTATCAGACCTACTTGTCTGATTGGCCAAAGAGAGGTTTCGTGGTTCCACAGAGCCTGTGCCAGCCTCAGAAAGGTTTAGTAGAGACAAAAGAGAGAAGGGTGATAAGTTCTTTCATTCAGAAGAAATATAAGAAGTGTCATTGAAACAGTAAAAATCTTGATTTATACTCTGGAAGCAAGAAGGAAACCAAAGCAGAGGTCCAGGATCACATGTTAGTGTAGAGCATCTTCAGACCACGCAGCTCACAGCTTTATGGTGGTATTTAACAGCAAGGTGGAAAAGTACCTTTGGATTTCACCAGGAGAAATCCCAGCTCAAGTTTAAGCTTCTTATTTTATAGCTTTGACAACTAATTTACAAGAAACGTGGCTCTCAATTCTACATTGCATCTGAGCTTGAACATTTTGGGAAAGATTTATATACGGTCTCTACAGTTGTCTTGAACCTGAATCCATAAAGTAGAATAACCTAATTTCTTACAAGTTTACAACTACTGATTATCTTCACAAAAATACTTTTTGTCCATCTCACCATTTAATAATGTTCTCTTACATGGAGTTTCTTGCTGCATTTTCACAAGCTGATTTGAAAGCTCTGCACAGGGCTCTCCCGAGATCCCAGCATTCCTAATGGAAGGTAATACATGTCTCTAACTCTGTCCATCTCCCTCTGGGAGAAATCCTCCACCTGATTACTTAAAAAAAAATGCCTGGGGACTTTCAGTTTTTACTGATGCTTTTGACAGTAACTGGAATCAAAATAAGGACTCTTGCCAGAAACACTTTAAAGAAGTTTTTGTTCAAACGTCACTGTCTGCACCCTGACTGCTGACGTGAGGCCTTCGCTAGCCTGCGGGGAGAAGTGATTAAGACTCACCAACAGATAAATCCCACAAGGATTACACTCATCTTCCTGTCACTAACAATGACATGAACACAGTTTTATTGTAAGGATGAATCAAAGGTTATTCAAAAAGGCTTTTTCCAAATCCCATTTCCCCTTTTGCCCAGTGCTGCCTCCTCTTACTCAACAATTGCTAGATACAAAACCAAAAACTGGAAGTCTGAGACTCCACCACATTCACTACTCATAGCAGTATTTGTGCTGGTTACAGTGCATATTTTAATTGAGGTAGCAAGGTTATAAAAAATCCACACTAAAAAGTGTATTGAAATCCATTCACCATTTCTGTGTGGTTGCTTAGGGCCATGTTGGAAACGCAGGACTGGTTCCCTGCAGTAAAGCTTTAGCTACCAGTTCAGAAGTGAGGAATTCCAAGAGCCTGATCCTACCCAGGTGCTCAGTGTAGTTTCTTTGGACACAGACGGCAGGGCCCTTTACACCAAGTAAGGATCTGTACTATGCTGTACAATTTGCAGGGTTGCAGAGTGATCCAAAGTTAAGATTCCTGAGGTTGAGTGTAGTAAAACCAAGCCCTTCCATCACATTCCAGTAATTGTGACGTTCAGAAATTGTGAAACAACAACATCTTTTAACTTTCTGTTTACTGTCTTACAAGCCAGTGCTCAATTTTACATGCACTTGCATTCATGCTTTATATCCATTAAAAATTAATACATAACAGCATGAGTTTTCTTTCACTCCTAATATAATTTATAGTTTGTTGCTTTCCATTTCAAAGTATATATTATTGAACAGACCAGATGATGAATTTTTGATACATTTTTGAAACAGAAGCCAGACACAGAAGCACTGGTTAAGTAAATTGTACCTATAAATAACTTCATAACAAGGCCAAATATACAGTAAAATGAAGTTTGCACAAATATCTCATGACCTAACACTTGTGTTTCCTCCCACTAAGATAAATCTCATTAGTCACAAATATACCGGGTATGGTATTTTTAAAGGTCTTTGCTTGGGCCAATGAATGTTTCCCACATGGTTGTGATATTTCTTGTGCAAACAAAGGATTAATGCCAATTGCTACAAGTGTGAAGTGTTTCAGGACATTTTAAAGAGCAAGACTGCTGCTGGCCTTCATCCATGTGCTAGGTCTGCGGAAAGGGGTGGTGGTCCCCAACACCCCATACCTCCTGAAAAGTTACAGGCACTCACAGGCCCTTAGTTATGAATTTAGAGATTTTGGTGTTTATATTTCAAGAAATTCTGTGTAACCCTATGCAGGCAGGGAAGAAGTGAGCAATCCCCCATTTCCTATACAGAATGAAATCTCTGACCATTGATGCTATTAGAGAAAGAAGTTCACCATCGAAAGAAGTGACGGACCTTTTAGATTTCCCTATATGCTAGAATTTGGTTGGGGGAAAACAACCAACCAGGTTTTTCTTACTATTTCCTCCTTCTTTGTATAGCTCGTATGTACTTAGAGATCTCTGAAGTAGTTGGTTTAGCTCTGCAGTTTCATAGAAAGCATACAGTTGTAGGCTTTGCTCAGACTGCCAACTTCTCTAAGAAAAAGCTAAAAATATATCTGGCAGAAGTAGAAAGAACCAAGCAAATTAGATAAAAGAAAACGAGTTTAAACCTCTGATTTTTTTAAAATCAGAAAGGTAGGAGGCACAAGAATAACAGAAGGAATCCCACAAGTCAATTAGAAATCTGTTTTTTGTTGAGGTGTTTGTTTGGTTTTGTGTCTTTTTTGTTTGTTTGTGGGTTGGGGTTTTTTTTGTTTGTTTGTTTTGTGGGCTTTTTTTTTTTTCCTTCTTCTTCTTAAGCATCAAACTCCAAAAAAGGAGATTTCTTAAACTATCCAAAGGCACAGGGTTCTTGGTCAATTCAAATTGAATAAAATCTATTTTTTTTTTTCAGATTTTCCTGAATTTTGCAGAAGATAGACATACATGTTTCATTTTAAAGCACTGTGTAATTCTGTCACTTTAACTGGAGACACTGCATAAGCAGTTAAACATATGCTGAAATCCTTGTAGGTGTCTCTATAAATAGTCTGTCTTGGACAGGAAAGATTTTTCTCGAACATAATTGATTTTCATAAAGGACACCAGACACAGTTTTTCCCTGTAAACATTCAGTGTTCACTAGCTATTGCCTTTTTCTGAAAAGCCTAACATTTGCAGACATTTGGAATAGAAAGTAACTTCTGTCACAGACCTCACAGTGAAGTAACCATTGGTAAAAATGGTCTTTCAAATGCTGACCTTTCAATTCATCTGTGCAGACATAGCCAGGATGTTACGAACTCCAGCTACAAAATAATGACAAATTAAGTAAGATTGTTAACAAAACCCCTTAATTGTCTTATTTCTTGTCCAGGAGTTAAGGTCTTCATCCAGAATTCATTTGAATCCACAGAATGACATTCTGTAGCTTCAGCTGCCTACAGACCATATTATAACTGAAAATCATACTCATATCATTAAATACATTGAGTATATAATCTCTGTAGTCACTAGAAATCCTAAATTGTCTTTGAATATATTAGTCTAGAACACTAGAACGTACAGTATAAGTAACCTGTGGGAAAAGGAAAAAAACCCCAACCAACCCTAATCTGTATACAGTTTAAAGTAGAATAAAATTGTAAATATTACAAAATGATGACTGATCTTCTAAGTAACAAAAAGCACTCATTTGGCTTAGTAGCATAGAAAAATAACAGGCTACATGGGATGAATGATACAAGTTACTTCTAACTCTTCATGATGGAAATCCTGTTGCCAAGCTATACCTTTAACTGTAAGTACCACAGAATTGAGTTTGCTCTCATTGAATTTGCAGATGTAATTTCTATTAATACCAAAGGGATGGGTATTGTGTGGATTAGATTGAATAAGGTACTAATATGCCAGAAAAAAAGTGGCGTAGTCAGTTTTTGGGTATGCTAAGTAAGTCACAACAGTCTTCGGTCAAGTCCTTCTTCTTTATGAAATTTTCCAACACGTACCATTATTCTTGGATTTCAGGTAAAAGAGATGGATTTTAATTTTAAATGCCAAGATACACATTATAATCTGTGTCTGGATAGGCAGACAGGTGGCCACACACATGCACATACACAATAATATTATATGAGCAATATACAGTGTAAAGGTAAAGATATTTGGCAGATGCTTTAAACACCAAGAATTTTCTCATCAGGGAATCAGTTACTACTGAGGAACATGCTTGGCATTGTATTCCTTGAAAGTTACAATAAAAGCCAGAATGAAGGTAACCATTAAGGTTATCAAAGTGTTACTAAATTTATTATTCTTAAATTATTCACATTAAGAAAATATAAGCCCATAATACTTTCAGTATTTACTACAATACTACTTTTAACATGCAAGCAAGCAAGACACTGGCTAAATCTATCTGTGACCTTCCATCTATTCCTTTCAATGCGGTTTTTCATTATCAGTGGATTGCACCTCAAATATGGATTATTATCATTACTATCAAGGGACTGTTTCCCCAAAAGATAGCTATTCCTGGGTTTGGAACAAGGGATGCAAAGAAAAACAAGAGATAGTTTCTTGTATTCTGTTAAGTCTCCTGTGCCTTTACATACAAGAGCATTGATTATCTAGTTTGAGGCAATGGAGGCTTCAGGTAAAAGGAAAAGAAGTTTAGCCATCTAAAAAAGAAAGGGATTTCTATTAACCGAATGAAAGAGACCAGCACTAGAAGATAGTAGAGTTTTCTGGTACAAGACAAAAAAACCCCAAAACAATAACGAAAAAGGTTATGTCTTAAGTATATTATTAAACTGCAAAGAAATAAAGCAAATGCTGAACACTGCTGCTGCTGCCTGTTGTTTCATTATCCCACCTGCAACAAATTTATTTTTCCAAAAGCAATCTCAGAAATGCTAAGGGGCAATTATCTTTGACTGCATGGCCTAAAAAAACCCTACAACACTCCCCACCCTCAAAAAAACCAAACTAACCCACAGCAAAACCATAAAATAAACCCAGAATTCATTGAAGAAACCAGAAATTTAGTACCTGTAATATCCTGAGGATTATGATGTGAAAGTCAAGTTTTTATTCTGAGGTGATCCAAGTAATTGATTTTCCAAACCCTTATCTCCTTTCTCATCCCATTTCATCTAGAAAGAGGAAAATAGAAGCAGACACACCTGATTTTCATTTATAGTAGATCACTTCTCATGGTGTCTAATGGGTGAAACAGCCTGAAAGAGAGAGTTAATTATATTGTGGCCTATTTTAAGATTCTTCTATTGGCTAGATCAACCAGTACAGTCACCCAAATGTAAGCAGAAACTGAACAATTAAGTTCAGTTACCTAAGATTGCACAAACAGCCACATTTGAAGCAAGAAGTATATTCAGGACCTCCCAGTCTTGTCTTTGAACATATTTTCCTTACATTAGCTTTGAAAGTTTCTTTTCTTTTAGTATGGTGCCTAAGCTATTTTTTCTTCCTACTTGCTTGGTGTTTTACTGAAAGATTTCTAAATCACCTGAAATACTCATTTAAGACAGTAAAATATCTCTTCTCCCTAACTTTGTGTAGCTCCTTTACAGAGCAGTTTAATGTTCTTTTAAATTCAGAGAAAGAGAATTCATATTACAGCCAAGCGTTCTGCCTCTGCAAAAACAAAAACCATGGGTAATGCCATAAAACTAGTACAATTGATTTCTAGGGCTAATTAGTTCAAATTAAATTAAATTATGTGCTTTCTGGAACTTTATGAATTCTGATTTTGTTGTTTTCCTTTTATTACATGCTAGCCAGAGAAAATTTTCGTCCTGACAATAATTTTTATTGTACAGAGAAACGTAAGTCACAAGGAGCAATCTGCTTTAGCTTTGAGAATACAAAAGATTAAGGGAGAGATATTTCTAATAAATACAAGAAATTGGTTAAATAAAATAGGGTCAAACCTCAAAAATATTAATTAATTTTAGATCTTACAAGAAACATTGAATTTTTTCCAGGCATAAATTTCAGGAAAGCTTGCCATATGTATGGCCTACTTCATATAAATAAAATGCGTCCTTGATAGTAAATGCTGTATTTAAATGTCTAATTCTTTAGATACTAAAATCCAGGTTCCAGAAATACCCTGAACATATTAAAATGTAGGAGGAGCAGAACTCACCTCACTCCTAAAAATGGCATATCAAAGTAACTTATACTCAATAGTAACTGCTAATTAAACTATTCAAGGTTAAACTGCTTTGACCAATGGAATTTAGAAGTCAAGAAAAGTAGATATCCTAAAGAAAGGCACTATAGCCACCCCAGTTTCTAAATACACACACCTAAACCCAACATGTATCAGCAAACCTGGAACAAGAGAGATTTCCCAAAAAAGCATTATTCAGAGCTGCCAAGGAAGCACGCAACCATCCTCTGCTGTTGCTAAAAAACTGTGGGGAGAAAAAATTCCCCATCTGGCAACGATCTGCTGGATTACCATCCAACCTCACCTGTGGGCAAGGGGGGACCCATTGACTAATTTCAGCCAGAGAGATAGATGCTGGCCAGCTGTTTCCTTCTGGGAGGAGACAGCAATTCTATTCCTGTGAGGCTTCACAGAAAAGCTAATGAGAGCACATTAGCAGAAGTGCCGCTTCATTAGGGTGACTGCAGACCTCAACCAAAGGGCAGCTACTTCGGACCTCTTGCTAGTGTGGCAGAAGAACTTCACCTGACAACATCCACATAAGTCTACACTCGTCAGGATTATGTCATATAGATTATCAAATAGACATAATTGAAATAAGAGCTGTTAAAAAAATACTAATCAAAGTATAGGAATTGTTGTCTTTGAAATAACTGAAAGCTTTTAGTCAGCACCTACATTTGGTTTTGAATCAAAAGGGGCTGAAAGCTATGTTATGAAATATTTACATTTTACACAAAGCTGATCTGTAATCAGCTTTGAGCTGAGCACTTGCAATCCCAACCGCCTTCAGCAAGAGCTGTGATTGCCAACACATCTGACAGTCATTTTAGGAGCATAAAAGAAAACAAAAAGAGAACTGTAGCTTGATAGTCAATAAAGTTCATTTTGTGGCCTGCAGCAGCGATACAACTGATGTAATCCCGTGCATTGTAATTCCCTGGTTCCCCTGCCCTGTGGCAGCACACCAAGGGACATGGCCAGCCTCCAGCCAGCTGCTCAAGCACAGCTCCAGCGGGGCAAGCAGGTACACCTCTCCACCTCAGGATTTAAAATCAGTGCAATCCCTTTTTTCTGCATGTGACAGCTGTGGACACACCAACGCCAGTGAGAAGCCATCCATCAGGCTATGGAAGTTAACTGTGCTTTTTGCAGAGTGTTTGGTTTGACCCAAAGGGCACGATTTAAACCCCTTCCCTAAAAGAGTATAATTGCTGAGTTCTACTCTGGGCTAAAGAGGTCTGTGAGGCATGTGCAGTAGTAGCACATACACAACACAGCTTCACCAGATACATACTGCAGGAATAATGACTTCTAGGAATTTGAGATCTTTGAAATCAAATATCCTTCAGAAAGTCATGGTTAATTACAGTTGTTTAATAAAAGAATCATCTTTAGGGTTGAAGCGCAAATCTTTTTTATAGACACGCAGCTTCCATGTACTAAACATATTCTTTGAATTAGTTTATTAATTCTGTGCTTTCCTTTATCCAATGTATTTAATTATTTTAGATGTGAAGACAGGACTGTAAGTAAAGGTATACATTTGACAGAACCTTGATTTCTGTAACAAAATAAATTACTTTTGGGGAAATGTTTTCCCCTTCTATATTCCTGATGAGACAATATAATTTTCATTTTAAAGACTGCTTTTGCTTACATCAATCAATAAAGCAAGAACTAACCAAATTTTGAATACAAAGTGGAACAAATATATACAGAGGAAGAGGAATACTTTTCACTGATGACACAAAACAGAGTGCAACATTTATGTGACATCTACTGGTTTGACTCAAAGCAGAGCTGGAGATCTGCTGAGGGCTGAGACCCACACCCTGGGATATGCAATTGGCCAGCCCTGAAGTGGGAATTCCCCCTGACCACCATGCCGAAGACATTGAGTTAGGAATCTCACAGGTGTAGCAGTGGTATGCCACATTTTTTTAAAAAATGCTATCTCCTACTAGCCAGTAAAACATTCCTAACATGGTACATGGAGACTGGTAAATGTATACTTTGTATAGTATTTGCATAATTAATCTGAGAATGTAGTTAGCTTTTCAAGTAGACCTGAAACAAGCCTTATGTAAGCTCTGCCCTAAATAAGATTGATTGGGTGGATCAACTCAAGAGAGAAAGGAAATCAAGAGGGTTGCCAATGGACAAAATTACAGGGGAAAGGTCCTTAGCTTATTGTTTTGTTTAGGGAAAATATTTTGTTTATTTTTTTTCTCTCCATGTTTTATCTCCTCAAATAGGCACTAAAGAATGGGTGTACCTTCATGGAAGAATCTGAACAAAGAGGTCTGGAGTATAAGCATTTATATCACTGGTGGTGAACATGCATATGACCCAGATACTCTTCTTGCAACTGTGCTGGGTAGAGACCATGCTACAGACACATTTCTCTTTTATAGGAGGGATTTGTAGAGCTGTCTGGAAAAAAAAAGGGGTGGGGGTGGGGGGAATATAAATTCAGGGTGACTTAAAAGGCAAAGTTAATGAAAAAGAATTATTGGTGTTCAACATAGTCAAAGGGTCAATAAGAAAAAATGATGTAATTTAAATTGCAATGCTTTTTTTTTTTTTTCTGCCGGAGTCAGAGCAGCCTACATACTTTCTACACTTCTCTCTAAGTTTCTGACTTTGATAAACATACCCTAACACCTCTTTGTTTGGGTCATCTTCTTGTTGTCTACAATTCTTAAAACATAAAATTCTTTTTTATATTAAAAATTGGTGTCACATAAGAATAAAATAATGTTTAATAATGAAAAAGCTTATTCAAACTGGCATTTTAAGTGGACCTGAAAAAAAAAGGTCTGCATTTACTAGGATTATAAATTGAATCTTCTTACTAGGTCTCCATAGAAACACATTTAAAATTTTTTGTGTAACAGTAAGCGAAGGATTGAAATTGAGAAATCTGAATATTTTTATTCTGCAAAGAACCTGTCTTAGTGAAAACCCTTAGAATACTGTGAAATAATGAAGTAGTATTGCTTGATTAAGCAATTATAAGATTTCAGTCTCTTGAGAAATAGCAGGCTTCAGGGGACAGTTCAGAAATTAAAAAAGGTAAGAATGAGCTCCAGGGGCATCAATAGTGTCATTTCCAAAATACATAGTTCTCTTATTGAATTTGATGTAGGATACACATGTAATCACATGAATACACATGAAAGACACTAAATCAAGACAAGAGGGGAATCAAATAATGTGGTTCTGTAGCACATAGGAAAGTCCAAGTAGCTATTTAATGTTCCTGGCCATTTTAAAATTATTTACTGTCATTCATATTCTGGATCAGGTCCATGAAATCAGTATTCAAGTTAAAGTCTTACACTTTACAACCACTTAAACTTACAACCACTGCCGGAGGTTGCAACTTCTCATGCAGAGCTACCAGATTTCTCTTGCCAACCCACTGGCAGATATGACAATGGAGGAAGCAGTGTCTGTCTTTGCTTGTAAAGGCAGAGTAGACTGGAAACAAGATGAGTACCAATCTGATAGACTTACATAGAAGAAATAGCCTGGGTGAAAAACTTTCAAATTCCAACTCCCCACTCCCCCAAGCAAATGAAATACAGGTATAACATAAGATTTTGCTCTTGTATGAGGTATAAACAATAGAATATCCCTGTTATACCAAAGGATTATACACATCCTGTTCTGAAAATACGCACAGGTTTAAGCTTCTGCCCCTGCCAGTGGAGGCAGTGTTTAGCACCGCCTGATCCTGCACACTTCACCTAGGACCTGCATCATGGTTTAACACACCCATACAGGTTTGGAGACTTATTAAGGTCTCCAAGCCAATAAGCTTCTAAATCCCCAACCTTCTTTTACAGTCGGTGGTATTTGATGCTGAAAAAATACAGAAGCCAGGGAACACTGGATGCACCATGATGGTGTATGGGGTTTTGCAGAAGCATTAGGTTTCTGGAATCATTAACTGTCTTACAGTGTATAAACAGTAAACTGCATTTCTCCTTTGGCTGCAGAAAGGCAATTTTCTTTCTTTCATTTAGCTTTTAAATATATTCATAAAACGCAGCACCATGGATGTGCTGCACAGTTACATTAATACACAAAAATTTTATTTTTGTGCAGACGTATTTTTTTTGATATATGCACCATTCTTCAGCACCTTATCACTGATTTTCTCTATTACCTTACTATTTTAAGAAGCGATTTAGGTGAGAAGAGGATGGACTAAGTTTAAAATCTTTAACCTGAGAATCTTGCTATTAAAATACAATGTTATAAGCAAGATGAATATAATAATAGATGAGGACTGAGCTTTATAAAACTTCAGGTTTCACATTTGGTATAAACTGGTAACACATGAGGCAGTAAAACTGTAATGTAGCAAATTGCACTTGTAGAGGCCAGATCTGGCACTTATTAAATGTTCTTCCACTGGTTTTAGTGAATGTTTTATGAGTTCCTAATTTTGAAATTCTGTTTTGGGTGGTATAATACCACTTCTAAAGGTGGCTGAAATAATACCTAAATATGAGTTCCCTAAGTTCTTTCCTTCTAAAAGCATAATCCCTTACCTAAGCTGACTTGGACCATTTTTTTTAAAAAAAGCACTTTAGTGAGGAATAACTCAAAAGAGGAATGTCTTTAAAGCAGCAAGCACCTTAAAATAACTCCAGGGAGATGGTTACCTAATTCTAACAGCCACTCAGCCCACCAAAGACACCCAGTGGGTTTGGCTTCCTGATTTTTCACTGATTTGACTATTAACCCAGTCTTAGTTTTACTTTATCTAAAATCAGTATGATTTTCCTCACTCAGGTATGTGCAGATCTCACAACTTTGAGATCCTCTAATGAAAATTCTCAATTAGCACAAAGTACTAAAATAAGAAGTTAAAATGTTATAAACTGTTGCTTAGGAAGAAAAGGTTTACCATTTACTGCAGTTTCTTCAATCACTAATTAGTTATTTCAGCAGCATGCCCAGCGCACAGTAAATTCAGTATCACCATATTCCATATGCATTGCTTGTGCCATTTGTAGATGTCTTCCTGTGTGTATATCTTGTCTGAGGCATGTTTTTTATTAAATATGCACATTATCATAATTTCTTCTTATGCTTAACATCTGATTTTCATGAAGAAATCTTGCATTTTCCTCTTTGCAACACTGCAGTCAGAGAAAAGGTGCAACTCAATACACTTTATTGAAGGCAGCTATATTTGAAAGCAGCAGTTATTCTTGTGCATGTAGTGCATACAGTAAATACAGCATTTCTGATGGAATAAGAGCTTATATTATGGTATATTTGGTTCAGTAGAATCATAGAATGGTTTGAGTTGGGAGGGACCTTAAAGATCATCTAATTCCAACCCTCCTGCCATGGGCAGGGACACCTTCCACTAGACCAGGTTGCTCAAAGCCTCATCCAGCCTGGCCTTGCCAGTGCTGGGGTATCCACAACTTCTCTGGAGAACTTGTTCCAGTACTCCACCATCATCTCTGTGAAGCACTTCTTCCTGATATCCAATCTAAATCTCCCCGCTTTCAATTTAAACCCATTACCTCTTGTCCTGTCACTACAGGCCCTTGTAAAAAGTCCCCCCTAGCTTCCCTGTAGCCCCTTCAGGTACTGGAAGGCTGCAATAAGGTCTCCCCGGAGCCTTCTCTTCTCCAGGCTGAACAAGCCCAACTCTCTCAGCCTGTCCCCATAGGAGAGTTGCTGGTCTGAGGTAGTCTCTGTTGGGCCTGTTGCACCAAGGATAAGGGGACATGGAGCATTTCTCCTTCAAGGGAGGGACAGTAGCTTTTCTTTAGGGATCACAGGGCTGTTTCTGTGATCCCCTGAGTCTTTGGTTTGTTTTTCAGTGCTTACTGTAGAAGCTGTGGTGGCTGCAGGGTGGAGCAGGGAGGTTTGTGTGCTACTGTAAAGCACAGCCCAAGGGTAGGCCTTGGGAGGAACGGAAGGATGGAGACGTCCCTCAAGATGCAGAGGAGACCAGGTGGGTCCGAGGAAGGCTATGGAAAACTGTTGCATTAAAATGCAGAATTGAAGCATCTCCTCCACTTCCCACCAGGAACACTGTGGTCAGGTTTGTTTTCTAATGATTTTATTTATTCTCTCATTCCCGTCAGATCTGTCTCTATTGTATTTAAAGATATGCGTGTTTCTAGATCATTATTTCTGTGTCCATGAAACCTCTCATTAGAGGCTGAGTCTTACTGGTGCCTCAGAGGTGCTTATGCATGTGGAAAGGTGAGGGTAGGTCCATTTTTTATTCCAATCAAGTTTTAATTTATCTCAAGCATGCTTCCTACCCCTGGTCATACCTCTGCATGTGTGCACACAAAAATGAAGACCATTCATCTATCCCAGTCAGAAAGGTGAATAAAGATATCTGTAACCTAATCTCCCCAAGGTCTCCTCCTTTGTCAAGGTTTCTGTGGCTGTGGCAGTAACAAGAGCACACAGAAGAACTACTTGAGCCAGGTCATGATACACCTGCCTTCCTGACTGCTTAGTCTCTGTACATATTACAAATTATGTGCCTTTACATGTAACACAGGAGCAAGATTATCACTGTCATGTTAGTAAATGGTCAGAGTTGGTACAGAGCAGGAACTCAAAAAATAATTTTATCTGTGACTGTCATATGCAGTATCTAATAAGCTACATTTGGTCTTTATGCATGATTTAAGAAAAAGTGTTGCTAGGAGCTGTAGGATGAAAATAGACTTTTTTTCTTTTTTTTTTTTTTTTTTTTTTTCCCCAGAGGAACAAGAAATGGAAGCAAAAGGAACAGGTAAAGGTGAGAAGAAGAAAGAATATGGCAAGATACTTGCTCTGAAAGATGCATTGTAGCTCAGACATAATTTGCTGGTTTAAGCCACAAATTACTGGGTTTATTGTCCATGTGCTGCAAGAAATCCATCGAGATGATCACAATAGGCCCTCCTAGCTTAAAAAAATCTATGAATCAAGAGAAATAAAATGTAACAAATATGTAAATGACTAATATACCCTAAAACATTAATCCAGTTCTCCCTCTTCCAAATAAATGTGTCCTATCTGCTAAAGTTAAGAGGACTAAAATAACACAACTGAAAGATAAGTATATGATTTATGAAATAAGACATACATAAGACACACTGATACCTGTCACAGAAGTGATTTTATTTCAATGTTGTTATATTGACTATTTTTCTTGAAAACTGACTTAGGGCCATTTTATGTCAAACCTCAGTTTTCTGTCCTATCACTGACACAGTGTACCATCTGGGGCCATATATTCCAATGAAACTTGGGCAGACCATTGCCTAAATTATTCTGAAATTTCCAGTCTTAAAACTAAAGATAACTTTCCTCATTTGGCCTTTGCTAGATGCAAATGGCCCATTAGGCCTTCAACCTTATGCCACTTGGCTATCCATTCTCTGATCCTTCTTTCTTTCTTTCTGTTTAATGATGCATGGTGGTGTATTTTGGAAGCAATTTTGCATAATAAAAGATTGAAACTAACTGCAGGAACTCCTTTAGAAGAGAAATGAGCATGCATGCAGAAATGAGAAAGCATGAGAAATAGTTCATGTGCAAAGTAAGGAGCATGTTCTGCTACGCAGTGTTTACTCTGGATTCAAAGCTTCTTGCAACATCAAATTTGCCTGATGCAGAGTGGCCATAACAGGAGAGGGAGTGCTACAGTAATATATCCTATGAATTTTCCCTTTCTGCAAAAAGGCAGGAGCAAAACAAAATCACTTTGTTTTAAGTGATTTGCATCAAAAGAGAGCAGAAGGGGAAAGCTTCCAGAGGTCAACAGAAAAAAAATGTGGGAGTCCCTTTCCCCATACTTAATTACAACAGCACTGGCATATTATGTCTAAGGTGGCCAAATGAGGATATGTGTTTCCCTTAGTGCACTGTATTGATGTGGTCATAAAAATTTGTAAGATAAAACTTTAGCATCGGTGCTT
The DNA here is from genome assembly GCF_000690775.1 of Eurypyga helias. Taxonomy (NCBI): domain Eukaryota; kingdom Metazoa; phylum Chordata; class Aves; order Eurypygiformes; family Eurypygidae; genus Eurypyga; species Eurypyga helias. The sequence goes on from NW_010239323.1 coordinate 36,883, forward strand.
CAAATCAAAAGAAAATGGAAATTAAAAGATGACAGATGAATCAATTTCTTTTCCTTCACCTTCAGGACTCCAGGATACTTACTCTCTGGGTGAAAGGCACTGTACTGGTGAGTACAGTTCCATTAACATCCAGTCACATAATTACACCAAGAAAGCCAACCAAGGATTTATCTCCTAGTTAAGATACAAGATCCTAAATCCTAGTCTACAAATAGGGCTTACTTTCAGAATTTATCCTGATTATTTACACTTAGTATTACTACACATAATCTGGTCAACTTTAATTTAAATGATACATTGATTTTTCTTTTCTCTGCTCTGTTTTCTTCTGCAGCCATTAAAGGGGGTTGTAAATGGACACTACTGGGAAAATATGCCAAAGAAATTAATTAAAACCTCGATCAGAGAAGAGATAGGAACAAATCTGTGCATTCAGTCAGATTACGGACCATTGGCTTGTTACCTAAAGGTGTCACTAGAAAGCACAGTAAAAGGTGCATCATGCTTCACAGATTCTGAGCTGCAACACAGCTTTTGAACTTAATTTTTGTTTCTAATGCCAAGAAGTGAGCTAAGATGACTGTGCTGACTACTTGCAATGTGCTATACTTCCTCTGCACTGATTATATTACAGGTTTTATTCACTAAGAACTAGGCTGAGCAATCAGCATGACTGCGGCAAAAGATATTATTGGGTACTGGGGATTAGTATGTGAGAACAGCTGAAAAGAAGAAACAGTCAGAAATCTACTGTGTGAAGGAGTATGTGCAGAATAACCATTAGTTCAATTACACATATGTTTCTACATTAGAATAACACTACTATAAATATAGGGTCAAACACTTGCCAGTTAAGAAGCATCATAATTAAGGATGCCTCATCACCCATAATTAGTTTCTTTTCACATATACATTAGTACATGTTCACATGTTTGTTTTCCACAGAACATCTGCCTTCTCCTGCACACAAAATTGGTAATACTCATTTAATGACCAGTTATTTAATATTTTTATGTTCACCCCATCATTTCAGGAGCATATTTAATTTCCAAATTTTATTTTGAAGACACAATTATTAATTGACAGTGTTTGTCCTTGGCAAACATCACTTAAAGATCGTGGTGTTCAAGCCTTTGGCGCTGTGGGGATCACAGCCTGCTCTGAAGACACCCAACTTAGTTGAAGACTGTACATCAATAGTAGCTAGTACTGGATCATGTTTGCAGATTTTCAGCTGGGCTTCAGTAACTCACTCCAGGCACCATCAGGTATGTATTAGTGATTGAATCTTTTCAAGATCCTTCTGAGACAACAGCTGTTCTGCAGGTAGATGGAAGATAGCTAAAGCACAGAGATCACAATTAACTTGGTTGCTCAGTTTGAAACATAGGCCCAAATATTTTTCCTTTAAATAAGCAGGCAGTATCCATACTTTTTAAATATGAAGTACAGCATCCATTGGTGTGAGTGGGAAGTCATGCATGTTAAGCACTTCTGCAATTCAGACTCCAGGGAGAGAAACCTTAGAGTATGTGCAATTTTCCCATTTCTAATTGGTACAGTATAGAGATCACTCAGAGCGCCTGCAAGAAATGAAATAGGAATATAATATGTGACAGTCATGCTAATTATAAAGCCCCCATTCAACCCCAGAACAAATATTTCACATATACTGAATGAAATTAACATACTAGGGGTTTTTCTTCAATTTGCTTTCCTTGAAAGGTGCTTTGCAAAGGCTTTCTGCAAGTGGATGCAGATGTGATTGGAGGGGGATTAAAGGGTTAAGCATGTTTCACCTGGTGTTTTGTCAGCCTGCACAAAGTTAACCACTCATCTGCTTTTCTGCTTTACCCATTTCCCTGAAGAGATACATGCCTCCTGGTGTAAATCTTCACTGTTGACAAAATAACTTCTGGGGATTCCTAAGCAGACAGTAAAACCAAAAGCCTCATCTTATGATAGCACTGAATGTCAGATGTTTCATCAGCAGAATCTTTAGAATCACATAAATTTCTGCCATTTGTGAAATTAAAATAACTTGTAGCAACAGTAGTTTATCACCAAAAGAACAAATGTGTTTAATGACAGATAAAATAGTGACAATTAGGAATCATGGGTTCCATATCAAATTCCAGAGAGTATGCACTAAAGGAGGTATAAATTATTTGCTTTTTTCTCTTAACATTGATAAATTCTACCTTTACCTGCCCCTTGAGTCCCGTTCCAGTCCCACTTCTACCTGCTTATTCTCTCCAATTCTTCTCAAGCTTCCTAGTTCAGTCCCAATTTCAGGATTTTGCAGAAATCAAAATGCAGGACAACTAATTGCTGGATGAATTTTTGCATCTTGGTAAATGTGTCCTTACTCAGTTGAAAGATATCAGGAATACTTCGTTATAAACTTCTGTAGGATTTCACCTGTGTAGTGAATCAAAGTCAATGCCTAATTAAAACTGATAATAGCAAACAGGGTAGTGCTTAGCAGAAAGCAAAGTAGCAGAGAAAACTTAGAAAAGAAAATGTAGAGTATCAGTTTTGGATGTGTTGAACTGCAGAAGTGGGGAGAAAAAACAGAAAAAAAGTTATGTTTTTATTTGAGTAGAAGGATTCTATGTAGGGTGCATCAGTATCAGGATAGCAATTGAATTTGTATTCACAGAAATGGGTCTAGAGGGAGAACAAGATATGTCAAAGACCTTTGAGCATGTTGAAGCCCTGACGGAAGGAGGACAAATGAAAATTACAGAGAGGGAGTGCAGAAAAAGATCAGCTGGAACCAGGGAAGTTGGTGTTGAACATGAACAGGAGTTACCAGGAGAGGGGCTCCTGGAAACTTGGGAAGAGGGCAGAGCTACTTGGTACTACTCAGAATCATTAGGGAAGCAGAACAGAAACAAAGATATTCAACATCCTCCTGGTTGGTAAGTGGGGAGGAGAGGAAAAGGAGAAAGTTTCTCTAAGGGAAAGAAATTGTAGCATTTCTTTTTTGAAATGGCTGCTGTATGTTGCCTGAAAGTTACCCTGAGGTGAGGAGTACTTGACTGAATTCTAAGAAAAGGAAAATAATATTTTGAGGAATACTGGACAATTTGGCATATTTCTTCATGTAGAGAATTGTTCCATTTTGCCATTTTTGGAAGTTTTGATTCATTTCTTTGCAAACTCACTTTTAAAATAATTTCTATTTTAATACAGATCATGTTTTTTAAATGTTTTAATAATAAAATGTTTAAACTTTATTATATAACAAAGCAATGATTCCCCCAAATGTTTTTAATGATATTTTTTTAAATGGTGTTTTATAGGTCATTTTAATTCTATTTCATAATGGAAAAAAAATCAAAATTTCAGCATTTCCTGAAGAATGAAATTATTCCCTCTTGACTTATTTCTTTGCTACTTCAAAAGGCATTGTGCAACTTGGACTGGAAAGAGGAACACGGAACTAATTAAAAATAAAATGAGAACAGCAAGAATTAAAGAAACAAAACCAAAGCAAATGCATACAGAAAACAGTCCAGGAAAAGCCCAAAGGAATTATTAATGCCATCATTCACTCAAGCCATCAAGACAATGACGTCAATGTTTCAGAGTGCTGCTTGGGAAAAAACAGCACATGTAAAATACAAATTTCATGCCCCACCCAGACAATATAAATACAGAAGCCACTAGTTCTTGCAAGACTGACAATAATATTTCTACCACCTCTATCCCTGTGCTTTCTATATATTTTCTTATTGTATCATCATTTCTATTACAGTCGCAATCATCCCCATTGCATCATTTTGGTGGAAAAGCAAATTATCAAATGCTGCTGCTGTTTAGTGAGAAATAGCAGTAACTTCAGAAATAGAACAATCCCAGACCCATGAATGTTGTTTTTGCAAGTTATTTCTGAAGTATGAATTTCTGAGTGAAAAGAGAGGAGGTTTAGGGAGACCTAAAAAGGGGCAAAAGATTTTAGTTAATTGTGCTACAGATGTTATATCTCAGGTAATGAACTTGATATGTAGTTTCAACCCCAGATGGACCAGTTTCAGTAAATACATCCCATAAAAAGTTATAGAAGTTTTGAAACACAATGGGATTTAAATGGCTAAAACACCTTTGTTAGACTCTTTATAAAGAACAAGTAAGGGGTAAAAAAGAATACATGAATGTTAAAAGGTAACACAAAACATCAAGCACAAATGCATTGAGGCAGAAAGAAATGTCAAGTAAAAGGTTAATATATTTTTACTGTATTCTATACATTTTCCATCAGATTCTTTGTATAGTGCCTCTGACCACCCCAGAAAAATGAATCAAGGAAAAAGTATTATTACAGTCACTATTTTTACTACCTGATTTTAGGACTAACATACAGAACTACCACTAATAGTTTACAGATCTCTAAGAGAAATTGGGCACAAACCAGAAATGGGAAATATGATGCAAACAGGAAATACAGAAAGGCCAGTTGAGAAAGAACTGAAGTTGGTGGATGGGAGAGGTTAGAAATTCCCGTGCAAAGATCAAGGATGGTACTTTTACTCTAGAGTTAGTTCAGAGCTGGTGAGGATTTAATTAAGGACATTAGACCTAAGGAAATCATTCAGGAGGTTCAAAGGTCTCACAAAGCTATCCCAGAAGTTTATTGTTGACATTTTTTTCTCATCTCATCTTCCTAAATTGTAAGACTCTCTATTCAGTGTGATTTTTGTTTATTTCCTATAACTCTATAGTATATGAGAGCAAAGGATGAATGTTACCAGCATTTCCACAATGAGACTGCAGATATCTGGAGTGCTAACTTGGCAACTCAACATTTACCAGGTGCCAAATCATTCATCTCAGCTTCTATAGCAGCATGTATTTGATGTAATGTATTTTCTACATAGCAATTTAGAGATTTAGAGAGGAAGGAAATTAAGCTGTGTGAAGAGAAGATGAAATATGTATCTCTGGCCAAATATCAGAAAAGCAAAAACTGAGTAATTATAATAAAACAAAACACTGATGGATGGATAGCACATACAATGGAGGGAAGCAGGGATAAAAAATGGTTGCAAAACAGTGAGGAGTCTAATTGGAAAAATACTATCAAAATAAAATAATGGAACCTAGGGTTACCATTGTGGCTGGCTCCTGCGTAGGCTTGACGTGCTCATCATGGGAGGTCTCATTCAGGGTTGTGCTTAATTTTTCTAATTTAGCACTTTTTTAGACCCAGTGTAATGATTTGGTCACGTATGAAAGCTCTAGAATAGCACATGGTACTTCTGACCGAGAACCAGAAACACAGTAGGATCCTTCACTCCCTAGGATGTAGAGACTAGCAAGAAGACTCAAGTAGAGACTAGCAGCCCGTCAGAAGCTGCTCTTTCATCCTCCATCTCTTACTGTCCTGCCAGTCAAGAGGCAGACATGCTATCCAGGGTTTTGCAAAGCCTTTTATTTTCATGTGTAGATGTAAAGCCAAAGGTCTTCTCTCCCAGGGCTTTGGCCTACATCAACTGAACTTCACCTGCAAGCTTCCATGAGGATTTGTTACTGTCTTTTGGTAGAATGCTGGTCTTCTTAAAGATACTCAGTGCTATACAGATTTTTGGGTGATGAACTCCTCAGTTCTAGACATAAGGATGGGATTTTTGCCAGGGCAGAATCCCACGATTTAAGACATTTCCGTCTGAGTTAGAGCTCTTCTGACCTGTCCCTATCCCCATTCATTGGCTTACATCCTGGCAAAGACACATCCAATTTTCCTGGTATCTGCTGTTCAGTGAGACATCCTTCAGCAGCTGGAATTTGATTCATTCTCTTTTCTCCTTTCCCTGAGCAATAAAGCGTCCTCTTTGCCCTCCCATGGCTTGTCTGCTGCCTTTGGTCTGAGATGCTCTGCTGCTTTAGGAGAGGATGCTGAAGGACCTCATGAAACAGCTTCAAAGTAGAGGGTGAGAAGAAGAGGATGTGGGGACTGAAAAGCAGGGCTGCTTGTGAAAGAGGGGTTGTGGAACACTGTATACAGGGATTTTGAGAGCTGTGACTGGATTGGGGACTACAGCTTTCGTAGACTGTACGGAGGACGAGGATGGGATTTCAGTATTATTGCTGTAAAACGATCATTCAGAATCAAGAGTGATTTAAGAATCAAGATTCATTTAGAACTTGTCTGGAAGATTAATTGCTGATTTAGGGACTGGTAAATGTGGATGTCAAAAGTTTCTGCAGAACTAGGGACTTAAAATCATCTTGCTTATATTTCCTCCAGAAATGGACTATATTAAATGTACATCACAGTGACAGCTGGTGAGGGAAAACTAAATATTAGCTGAGAGATTATAATGCGGTAATCTTAATTTAAAATATCTAATTATTTGGAAAGCAGAGGTAATCTTGTACTTCTGTTTTTTTGGGTTTTCTTTTTTCTAGTCTGACTCATAATATTTTGCTTATTGAGATTAGAAGGATGAAGATGCATAATATAAAAAAGACACGATGATATTTAAAGAGGTTGATCTCCTTAGCATAAAATTTATTTACAGTGCACGGAGAGAGAAAGAATTTCTTCTCCACAGACTGAATCAAAGGTGGTGCTTTGAAGAAGTATTACTCTCTGCTCCCAAAAGAATAATCAATCTATATAATAACTTAGAAAACATAAATGAAGAAGACAGTGAATAGGCAAAAATATAGCAGAGAGAGAAAAATATAAATAAATTATGAGAGTCCTATATATTCCATTATAACTTTTGATGTGAATAGTAACTTCTAGATTGAGGAGAACTAAAAAGCAGGTAAAATGCTGCTGGACTCCACCCTTTTAAGAAATGTCTTTCAATGAGAAGGTGTGCTTTAGTGACTTCAATAAGTTAGTGGGAAGATTTTGCCTGCTAAAAGTGAACATCAAGAATTTGCCGTAGTGTAAATATAATATTGTCTCATGTTTTTCTTATAAAAATAATACACTACATCTGCATAAAACAATTTAGAGAGGAAAGAATTAAGTTATTAAGATAATTGCTCAACCTGAGAAAGCCTGCTTTCCTGCATCTTGTACAAAACTAAATGCCATACCAACCTGAACTGCACGCCTAGCTATCATCAAAAGGAGTAGTTCTGAGAGTAGAATATAAATTCATATCTAACAGAGCAATTTATTTATCTATCTCTCTATTTATTTATTTATTTATGTCATTGCTTAGCTAGTTCTAGGCATCTGTACTCACTAAAATTGGACTGAGTGATAAACAAGGTAATTGAACTCTAGTAGGTCAGGATATGTGCTGCAATGGAAAGGAGAAGACAAAGTCTGTGACTGTGTACTATGTGTGAACTCCATGTGGATGCCACATGTCCCAGTCAAGCTGATACCACACAAAGCTGCACAGCAGTTTTGTTTCAGGACTTCATGTACTGTATTTCCTTTCACACATATCCACCAGGGAGGATGTAGCTTCTAAGCAGCTCTAGCAGTGTTCATCTAGAAGTGAATCTTCTCTGTCCAGGTAGGATGGACAGTAGTGTAGCCCTCAGCAAATGTTAGACTATACAGTCATTAAGCCCTAGAGGCCAAAGTCTATGTGCCCACAGCCTACATAAAGCAGCAGCAATCATAACACTTTCTTGATTCACAGCAGAGCTGTCGGACCAGAAATCACTGTGCTTCCTTGCAGACCTCAGCACTGCAATTATCCGTACGTCAGCTCCACTGGACACACCAGAGCATGAAGAAAACTAGGTTACTGTTCTTATTGAAATCAAGAAAATAAGTTACAGCTTCTTATTCTGCCTATAGAGTATATTCTGGTAAAAAGTTGAACCTGTTTTATTTTTAAAAGCAGCTAAAAATTTTTGGCTAATCCTCCTTAGTTATGGGTAACAAACAGGATTAGTTTAAGGAAAATATTTTTCCTACTTCATTTGTTTGTTCTCTGTTTAAATTTTCATATAACTGTTCTTACTATGTCTGTTGATAAATTTGTCTGATCATGGTTATTTAGTGAAACAGTAATATTTATGCTAACTCATTTACACTCCTTATATATGAGTAAAATTAAGCATGTGCCAGGCAGTGGTCGTAATTTCTCCCTCAAAGTGGAAACTTTCTAAATAAGTAGAGAAGGGATAAAAAAATCCTTCAAGGAAACTACAGCTCTACAAGATCCCAGTTAAGGGGCTTTGAATCATAGGTCAATCCTTGATTCAAATTGGAAATGCTTCTTTCAGAACTGAGTAGCAGCCACAGAACTTCTTTTTCCCATCATTCATACATCCATTTTATTTATTAGAAGCAATTTAGAGGAAAATGTGGTAAGTAACTGGGGCCAAAGTTCTATGGATTAGTTCCCCTGAAATTTGTTTTCAGCCTTTACCCTACCCTTCATAAGATTTAGGACACCATTTTGTTGAGAGACAGCTATTAAAGTTCTGCTAACTTCAGCTACTCTGACAGCTGTATTATTAAACTCTTAGTTCAGCATGATGAAAACTCACACATAAAACTTGATGTAGTTAGACTTTAACTGGCAGTACTTCATAAATTACCCTGTTTCCATTAATAATTCATTTCAAAAAGAGAATGCAGGTTTCTTCAAACAGCACCACCAACAAAAACCTGCTGTGCTCACCCAGTGAAATTTTGTATTTCTTCAGAAAATGAGGTGCATCTAGATATTTTGCTTTCTTGTGAAACTTGCAGGCTGAAAAACCTGCTGTGGTGGGATAGCACATTTGGAAACAGTAGCAGTGAAAGTGGGTTAAAAGAAACTGAATAACTTGGGGTTTTTGAGAGTTCTGGCTTTTTCTTAGTGTGTGAAGTCATCTCACTGATCTATGCCTCCTCACTCGCTCACCAGCAAAGTGAGATTGGTTATCCCTCCTTTATTTTATATTCATGTCTTGTCTATCCTAACCTTGCCAAAAGATACACTTGAATAGACAGATCCCTTCATTGCTACCGAACAATCACCCTCTGCACCGGTTGTCTCAGGGCTGTGAGCTCATAAATTACGCTGTTTGCAAAGTCTTTGTGGCTACATGGAGTCTGGCAGGTGGAAGGTACAAAAAGATTCAGATCTTCTTCCTGAACAGAAACACTGTCAAGTGATTAGTCATGCTACACTGAAAATGTTGTATACAGCACAGTATCTTCCAGTAAATCATCTGATGCACATCTCCTACTTTCAAGTAGATCTCCTTCTGAAGAGGAGCAGTATAGCATATAGTAATATGGAAAAATATTGAGTCTATTAGCTCTAAGAGACTGTTTTCCTTTGAATATAAAGAAAAGCAGAACCCAAAAGTTATATGGAAACTTTGAGTTGTGTGATTTTCAGAAAACAGTGTGCAGTAGTAAATAGAGTATTGCCTATGGTTCTTTACATGTCTTCTAAGACTGTACTAAAATTATAGCTCTGTTGATTTTAAATAGTCATGCTCTAGCATAATATATCAATGTCAAATATCATTAGCATTTTATTTATTTCAATTATTTGGCTCCCTATATTATTTCTTATACATGATCGATGTTGTACTCATTGAAATAACTCTGCTGTCTTCACAAATGTGATCTGTTTGAAAAAGACCTGTAAAAGTGATTGTAATATTCATGGGGCATCAAAAAAAAGGGCTTAATGTCCTTTCATTTGTGATTGTATGACTCGAGCAGAGTCAGTGGGTTTGCCACTGGTGTAGCAGAAACACTCTGAAACATCAGGCTTCCACTTTCTCTACTCTGAGGAATTCATACTCACATTTAATTTAATTTAAAGTCCATTTTATAAGGTTAAATGGTTGAAACACTAGCATTTCACAGAGCTGAATAAGGAAAACCCTAAATCATCTGAGATCACTGATGACAGCATGTAAGTAACAGTAGGAAATTGGAGGGAAAAGATAATTTTGTAAGTATGAAGAGGGAATTTTATGTCTCTACAGACTCTAAGAAAAGTAGATGTTGAATCAAGACTGGGAGGAAGAGACAATGGTGAAGAAAGGCATGGTGTATGGCAGTCAGTCAGAGACAATGTACTTGACAGATGTTTGTTGCTATCTTGCTCTGTTTGTTGCTATCTTGACTCCTAGCAGTTCAGTGCTGGAGATTTTATCTTCCTCTTGAAATGTTTGCCTGTAAGACTTGACAGGACAACTTGTGTCACTGAGCACAGACTCCTGTTCTTGCAAACACAGGACCCCATATAATGATAATTTTGTTTTCAGTGGTCTATAGAAAATAGTCCAGTAGCCCTAACTGACCCACCCTGTAAAATATTTCCTTAAACCTTCTAATAAACACTATGAACAAGGATTAAAAATCACATCCAAAAGGTATAACAGGAAATTTGGGGAAATGAGAGGAAAAAATCAAGAGCACTACTAAAATTTATTTTGTAGCAACCCACATTCCTTAATATGCTCCAGAGTATCTGGGCTGTGTTTGGGGCTGAAAATAGTGGAGTGACTGAGGTCCTGCCATCTTTCCATATCCTTTGAAAAAGAAATTTGAAATTCTTGCTACATTTTAGTAGTACTTGCACTCCATTAGCCTCACTAAAATCAACAGAGACTAATGACTTCTGACAAGTTCTCATTTCATTTATACAAGATTTGGGAATTTTGAAAAAGTTTTGGGGAGGAATTGGTTTTTTTGTTGTTCTTTTATATTTTGACTTCATCCTTAGTTGTTTAAGTTTTCAACTGCAGGAATTTGGGAGGCGAGTGCCTTCCGGATAAAATATTATGAAAAATATTGCCTTTTACTGGCATGATTAATTTCAATAGTTGATGCTAGATTTTACATTCTTCACATCTTTCAGGTTCTCATTAGTATGATGGCATTTTTGGTTTGCTAATAATGCCAGACTGTAACTTTATTATGTATTTTTCCCTTTGCTCAATGCCCTCCTCTAACACTTACAAGTGAAAACGCAACATTCAGTAGGCTACTTACTCCTGGTAAGAGAAAACAAGTTTTCTGGGGGTGGAGGGCTGGGGGGAGAAGGTTACTTTCATCTTTTCACAGGACTTCCCCTATAAAGGTAGAAGGTTTTGTAAGAGGTGTATTGGTAATTCTCTCATCTATTTATTCCAATTCCTTGATTTCCTTCTTAGTGTAGGTTTTATTATTTTTAAATTATTTTTATGCCATGATTATAACCTTAGTATGCAAGAAGAGAGGAGAAAATAACTTCTTCATTTTACTTTTGTTCAAGGCCAGGTTTGACTATGGTTGTGTAAATCACCTTTCTAGAAGAAAATTACCAATGTTTTTACCAGTACAATTCCTGACACTAATCCTCTCTCCTAATCTGCAATTTGGGATAAGGTGAAACTTCAAGAAGTGTAAAGATTAGGTTGTTATATAATAAAAAATTTTCCTTTTTCTAAGGTATTCAGCTGCCTTTGTGATTGATGATTACATAAAGCCACAAACAGAGTCTCACCCACAAATACTGAAGTTTTATACTAAGCTGTACACTATACCCTTCCATATTCTAGTAATTTGGCCAGAGGGAATAACATCAGGTAGATATGGAGTAGAGAAATCCTTCTAGTAAGATGTGAATTCTTCTTGGAGACTAACAGCCAGCTAATGGAATTTTATCAGGGAAATGAAATAAGAGTATGACTAAGGAATCCTGTCAGGTTTTTGAAATCTTGCCATAAATTAGCACTTTTCTGGGTTGTCTCTATAGAGACCAAAGTGAAATTAGTAGTAATATAGAAGAACCTTTTTCTTCAGACCTGCTCCAAGAAGCAAATATTGACAATGTGGAAAAATTTGTACTGCCTTTAATTTTTTTTCACTCCGGAAATAACTTCGTTTTTCTAGTCAATGCTGTTAATTTGGCAGCTTTGGCAAGTGCTAAACTTGCCATTGAAGCTAAATAAGAAATCAATGTCTAACAGCAGCAATATGGTCTACTGTGAGTAATGATGCATTTCCAAGTAATCTGTGAATACTGAAGGTCTTAGGACACTTACTGATGTGAATGGGAGTTGTTGGTGGTCTTGGGGCAAGGATTTCTGTTTCTGAGTCTTACTGTTTGTCAGGAAAAAGTCCCTCAATGGGATGGCACATCAGCAAAACTCTGTGCCCTTGTGAAATGTCAGTGTTATTTGAGAACCTATTTGCTAGTTTTTTGTTGCTAACTGAAGGAGGTGCACTAAGCTGGGCCTTGCTGTCAAGCCTGCTTCTGATGTGGTGAAATGAAATATGTACTCTGTGTTCCCAGAGAAAGCTTTTATGAGAAATGGCAGAATAATCACCCTTGCTAATTTGTGTTGAGGTGTACACACTGCTGGCTTGGTGGCATCACTGCAGCAAACTGTGAATCATGTGCAAAATGGAAAAATCCCTGCTTTTTCTGTACTGTGGGCGAATACAGAAGAGACTGTTGTCTGCTCCGGATTTTGGGCACTGATACTCCAGCTTTGACTTTTCTTTTTTCCAGAATGCTGGAAACCCAAACTGCCTTGAAGAATAAAAAATATAAGAAATTGTATTCTAAACATTGTTCTTTATATGTTACAATATTAATATATTCAAATACTGCCCTTATTCTCCTAAGTTTAAAAAAATCAATTATTCCCATTTCAAGCACTTTAGATGTTTTAAATAAATGTTCGGCATGTGGATTCAGCTTTTTGTATGCTCTTCTCTTTCCTTTCCATCTAGGTTTATGAACTGTGGATTCCTCCTGGTGTGGAGGACCAGCTGTGTCACTGTACCTTTGAGAGACAACAAAAAAGGACTGTCATCAGTACCTGGAAGCCCCTTAAACATTTTCCTGGCACATAAATCTTCTGAAATTTTAAGAAGAATATCTACCCCAAAAGAAGTAGAGAACTCCAGTGTATTTTGTGTCCTTCAGTCCCTGGCCATTGGATTGGCTGGAAGGGTTTTTAATAAGCTGAATTAAGCACTATGCAAAAGGACCCTGCACTGTAGGGAGAACATTTACTGAGCAGGGCTGTGCTACAGATGAAAATGTCCTGTGCATGTTTCTTAAGTGAGATCAACAGTTTTGCTCACAGAAAGTCGGCCTGAAATGCTCAGCATGAGATGTACTGCACATGCACAGTGCGTTTTTCAGACATTTTTTCCATAAGGTCAGCACAATGAGTCATGCTTGCAATATCTCAGCATCTTTCCTCTCAAATTTAGTTCTCACGTTGACAGTGGAGCTTTAGGTATGTAACATACAAATTCTGGGGGAATAGTTGTTTTGATGCCAGCTCAGTTAAGTGGAGAAAAAAGTTGCTGCATTTAAGCTTGGCATATGAGGGAAAGCAAAATTGTGTGGGAGTCATTAGTGATGTATTTTTTAAGGAAGGGTTTCACAGTGATGGAGGAGTACTTGTCTAGAGTAGGCTTCATCCCTTCCTGGCCAATTCACAGCACTGGGAAAATGGTCTTTGTGAATAAATCTATTGTGTTCCCTTTGACTGGGAGGAAGGAAGCAGGTGAGATAGGACCATGGCAGTTTCTACTAAATCCGTAGTATGAAGTGCAAGGTGCAAGGAGAATCTGTGGGTTTTAAATATGTCTTCTGAATTCAAGTTGTTACTGGTTTTATGTTGTAAGAGTGGAAGAAAGTTGGGATGTTGCCAAATGTCACAGATACTGTGAATGTAACTGTTTTTTTTAAAGTTGACCTTAGAATTTAGAGGATCACCTTAGGACTTTTAGCTTTCTTTTTTCTAAATTCCATTTACCATTTCGTGGTTACTCAAAAAGAAGCTTGCAAATATGACCTGAGTGCTCCTCAAAGAATTTATTTTTAAATAAAGAAAATTGAAGTCACAACTACTAAATGTCTTTCCAAAAATCTTGACATATGTTATGTATGTACTAGCTGGTGTACTAGCTCTTTGACATGAACTAATACTTTTCCAATTATCCTTCACTTGCTTCTTGGCTACTCTGGCTTTTCATCCAAGTGATGATTATTCTTCTTTCTCTTCCATGTAGTGAAATATGATGCAGTGCCAGTGTGCTATATTTTAAAAGATTTACAGAGGAGCCTGTAATGAAACAGAAATCATGTGAAAACTGAAGTCTCAACTCAGTTTCTTATCTAACCATAGACTGACCACCTTCATGTCTTGTTCAAAACCTGAAACAGTGAAGTCCTCTTGCTGTTTATTGAAAACAACATATATGCTGTTTCCCATCTGTCTGCATTTTGAATCTAAAGCTCAAATAATTGGAACATGAGAAAAAGTTGTTGTCAAGTGTCAAGTGTCTTTACAGGCACAAGATAGCATGCCAAAAAGCTAAAAAGGGATGTCAGCTGACTACTTTTTATTAGGCATAGCAAAGACTTTTTCCTTTAAGATGGTATTAAGTATTTTGTCATTTCAGCACAGAGAGAAAATTTTTTTTCTTCCCATAATAAAAAGACTGCAAAGCATTATTTTATGTTACTTAGGGCTGAAATATTTGCATTAACTCAATGAATGTTTTGTCGTGGACTTTGTGGGAGCTGAACAAATTGCTGATTCCACAGCTTAATGACTACAGCGCATTTCCACATACATCCCACTCCATTCAATACCCAAAGGCTGGTTGCAAGTCAGAAAATGAATCTCCTTTTGTTTATCCTTCCCCTGTCTCATTGTGGTATGTGCTATAAAAACAGTACAAAGGATGGGCTCATTAGGAGGCTTTGCTTCTCCTAGTTGCTGAGATGATAGTCTAGGGCATTAAAGACTAGAGCTCCTTTCTCTGCCACAATAGTAGCCAGCTCTGTAGAACCACATCCACAAAACAATTTTGGCCTCATGTGCTCCAAAGCCCTCAGTGAGATACTTAGGCTCTATAAGGTATACATAGGTATATCTGATCTGAACTCCTAAAACTCACCAAAGTGGCTGCAAATTTTTGATAGTTTACAGTGAAAAATCCCAAGGAGAATGTGTATTTTCAGCATACTTCCTGGCTCCATGGAGGAGTCCATCATTCCTGGCAGTCACAGACACATGTTAGAGCAGGTATGGGTGCCTTTTTGTCCATAAAATATCCCACCATGTGGGACTGTAGAAGTTACCCAGTAGTCAGGTAAATTGAGCCCACATATCATATGTGTCTGATGAATTTGCTAATAAACATGATTGGAGGTATAAATGCCATCATGGCTTTTCCTGCTGAAAAAAATGTTCTAATTGGGAAAACTCAAGTTCATTGGAGACTTGGTATCTCTGTGGTTAGGGCACTTACTCAGATTTTAGGGGAGACTTTAATCTCATCACCTCCTACAGTCCATGCCTGGTGTAAAACATTTCATTACTTAGAATTGATTGCCAGGTTAATATGCTAGTTATAAGGCAGCAACATCATGCTTCTTTCTCACTAAATGGATATTTAATTAGTTTGAGGGGATTACTTTTAACAGGAAGGACTCGGAAACATACTCCTCTCTGAGGTACATCTGGGTAGTCAAAGCATTACGGAAATGCAAGTTCAAATCTCTTCAAAGGGAAGAGAAATGTATGTGAATCACCAATATTTTGATACCAATACCTCAAAACACTATGCTCCTGGATAGGAGGATAGAAATGCATGGTACTTTGTGTTTGGTTTGGTTTGGTTTGGTTTGGTTTGGTTTGGTTTGGTTTGGTTTGGTTTGGTTTGGTTTGGTTTTAATGTGTGGTTCAACTTTCCTGTTAAGCTCAGAGGATGCCTTTTTCATTGAAATCTGCAAAACACAAAGGCAGAAAAATATTTCCTTTGTCCAGGCTTTAAGGTGCCTGTCAAGTATGAGGGGATCTGTGTCCATGATAATAGAATAGAAGCATGTGGTTGTGAAGGCTGCTAAACAATAATCCAGCAGGATTTTGAAGATGTTATTCACAGGACCAGGTAGAGTCCAGGCACTGTGCAGGTGTGGTTTAACACAACTGCAAGACTGCAGTCAGACTTAACCTGGGACATGCATGTTGCACTGGCAATAAGAAGACCTACAGTGTCCTTGGCCACCTTGTCCCCCTAGGTCTGTACCTGGGGAAAGCCTGAGGGTAAAACACAGAAAAATAGGAGAGGAGAAAATATAAGTTATTTATTACATACAGGGGAAAAAAAAAATGTTAGCCAAGGCACCTTTAAAAAATAAATGTTGTAGAAAACAATTTGATCTGCATTGAATTAATGTATTATTCTCTTTTACATTTAGACTTCTGCAATTTGGACAACTAGTGATAACCAAAACTTTCATCAGGATGTGCATTTTAGCCTATATATATGCAGGTGCAACAAAAATGTAAAAAGCCTGTCCTGTGCACAAAAAAGGGAAGTGAGGGGTTCCAGCCTATGTATTTCAGTTTTGCCCTATGTGCACTTCCAGGCGGATAGTGGTATCTCCTAGCAATTGGGAACTGAAGTTTCCAATAAGGATAGACGCTCCAGATGGAACAAGGCTGCTTTCTTTGTAAGTACCTTCCCAGGCCCTTATTTCCCAAGAGTTTTTTGAAAAGATTTTGACTTTTCTAGGTTTGGATAAGAGCTAGGCAGCTCTGGAATAATGCTGATATCATGTATGTGAATACCCAAACGCCTTGAAACAATTTTCCTCCATTGTTCTGGTTTTTATTGAGAAAATCCTTGTTTTCCCTTTTTTCTTTTTTTCTGGAACTAAGAAGTACTGATTGTTCTCTGTTACTGAAAATAGATGAGCATAGTACTCTGCTTGCTATTATTTTGTTCATGTGGCTAAAATTTGCTATTAGAGTTTTACTCATACAGAAGCAAGTGACAATGTAAATGTTTCTTGTAATGATTCTAGCAGGTGACATGTCCTCCAGAAGAGCCTGCTAAAATATGTTTCCATAAATAAACTTTTTGTCTGTAAAGAGGGAAGTCCTCGGTTTAAACTTTTCTTCTGCTGTAAAACTTTGCAGGAGCGATAAGAGCTGTACCCTTTAATTTGCTATCTCTGTTAAGACAGACTAGATATAACTGCTTAAAATGAAATGCTTTCCAGAAAGCAAATGTTTTTTGAATATTCTAGAGTGTTAGAAAGTGCTAGTCCAATATAAGATAAACAGTACTCCAGGTTTTGAGATCAGCACCCTTGTATGGATGGAATGCCAGTTAATTTGATACTTCCCAGGACAACTGTCTAATGTAAGCTAAATACGTATTTTCTGTAATCCCAATATTAACACAGTTACCCAATTTAGAAAGATAGATTATAGAGGATCACTACCTCTTTTTAATTTCCTGAGTTCTGGGTACTGCTTACACTTAAAGTGATTTGGATCTGGAGACAAACCTGTCTTTGTGTAATCATGTTTTCCTTCAGAGAGAATTACATTCACAATTCCTGTGCAAGATTCCTCATAATTTATAACTTAATGATAATGTAACAATGCACTTAAGAAATGCTAGTGTCCCTTGGGTATGGCTAGCTGGGGCCATCTCCTGTTCAGACAGTAAACAGACTGTGTTAATGGCCATCCCTGTTAACTTAAACTTGGGGTTTATTTATTGCTTTGAAATTGTTACCTTCTACCTTTCTAGGTGGGAATCCAAACCTTAATGCATAGTCTTTTGTATATGAAACCTATACTGCCAGTGAGTGTATATCCTGGTTAACATACTCCATACAAGCTTTGGTCTACATAGACTGATATTGCAAATAGATGCTGGTTTAAAACACAGGTAATGAATTTCTGTATTCTTCATATTTGATAAAAGGAGCATAAAAAATGTAATTCAGGTAAAAATATTTATTAATAGCCTGACTTTTAACATTATTATTAACATTCTTATTATATACCATATTTCTTCATTAGCATTAAATTATCTTGAATGTTTAGTTTGTCTGTGCAGTAAAATTTATGACTATCTTGTGTTCCTTGTGAGAGGAAAAAAAAGGTCTGATGCAAATATTTAAGGTGAAAACTGAATTCTTTGTATTTGATATTCAATAGAAAGTGTATCATATTTTACTTACAGACAATGGCTGTTTCTAAATTAGTGAATAAGACCTTTTTTTACACTTAGATGAGAGTGAAGAAATACTTCAGAAATCTGAGCTAAGTAAATGTTTATTCAAAGAAAGTGACAGAGAGAACGAGTACAGATTTCTTCATGGAAACCTACTGCAGAAAATTAGCTTCAGGTTCATTATTTTGTCATTAAGAATAAGAAAATTCCTTTGGTCCAGAATCTTTGTCCTTCTGGGCTGTTTCTTAACAAGCTAACCTGATGGTGGAGCACAAAGCAGTTTTGTATTACTTGTAAGCAACCAAACTTCTTAGGAACATCGGAAGTGCAAGCAAACTAGAAGTACAGAAAATGCAACAAACCACATATTTACACAAAGCTGAGGGTAAAATAGCTACAAAATAAATAATAGGATGAGCTCACATCAAAGAAAGCTCATAACAGGTGACTTATTGCCTGCGATTACCTTCTTGGGTTCAGACACAAAGATACAGAGACACCACAGTTGTACTTTATTTCTTATATATCAGGAAAACCCAAATCAATTTAAAAGCTAGTGTTATATAGCACCAGTTTAGGTGACTTCAGCTGTATTTTAGGGACCCGCTCTGTCATACACCAAAATACTCTCTAAGAATGGGGAATGGTTTTTAAAGAATTAGAAGATTTTGATGTTGGATTTGAATTGCTTATTATACAGTGGGTATAATAGCTTTGAAAAATGTAAGTTTGACAGATCTCTTGAAATAATAAAATTTGCACCGGAAGTGTCACATCATGTCTGCAAATATCATTCTGACTTGAGACTCTCACACTGACTTGAGCAATCTTACACTGCATACAGCTAGGGACTACTGAAGGAATAGAATATACAGTAATCCTCCTAATTAAATTATTTATGAATTGGGCTTATGAATGAGTCTTCAACTTGGATCAAGACAGACAGAGTTCAGAATTGTGATTTAATAATTTTGCATGGTTCTGGCTTCCATGCCTTAATTCAAATAACTATTTCAAATTCACATTCTCACCTACTTCTTTGACTGTGAGAGTTAAGTAATCATGATTCCACTAGCATATGCAGGGAGCACATAGTTGACATTTGAGGGGAAAATTACTCTTGAAGAATCAGCCACCTGTGAACACCAGCAGTCTCCTACCAGTAGTGGCTGTGTTAGTCTTAATGCAGTCTTATAGATCTGTTGGAAAACTTGACCAGTATTTGGAAAAGTTTGCAGAGATTGTTGAATTCAAGGAGCTTTAGCAGTACAAAAAAAGGTTGCACATGGAAGATTTTTGATTTTTTTTTTTTATGTTTTACATCAATGGACAGATATCTGTTGAAATTTTCACTAAAAACAAGTAAATTTAGGGGCTGAGATCATATTGTAAAGTTTAAGATGGAGAATATATTTTTGTTCATAATGAAGTGAACATGGAGCTGTGGTGGAAATCTGGCACCTCTCTACAGCATCTACGTTTAGAAATAATATAGGTACGCATATTAAAAAAAATTCACTGCTAGTAATTGACAAAAAAATAAATGAATTTGTGAGATCATGGGAAAAATTATTTTAAATCTTTCTCACTATAGATAATTTCAATTACATTCCTGCAGTGTGCCACGTCTATATCTCTATCACACTTCAAAAGGAGATCTTAATAAAAGGAAAGCTGAAATTCAGACTGTCTAACTGGGTCAGTAGGGTGTCCTTATGCATGAACTAAGCAGTGCACCTGACTAATAGATATAAATGGGGTTCATCAGAAGTATACTCCTGAGACCAACGCCTGGCTGCCTCCCTGGCAGTGGCCAGAACTGCTGCCCCTGAAGACCCTTGCAGTAGCTCAGTTCATACTGTTGCAAGGATCTAAAATAAGTTATGCAGGATCTCTTTCTGGAAAATGTCTGTCATGTGGACTAATTAAGGAATTTTTCTGCTGATATTTTGGGGACTGGTTGACTAGATGCCTGAAACACTAGACACCAGTCGGATTGCATCCCAACATATCTGTAGAAGGCAGGGAGGCCATATCAATGCAGTCCAAGCCTTGGACCTCATGGATGGATCAGCATCTGAACACTTTGTTGTTTATTTCCTGTTTTTCTGTTCTCTCCTGGTATTGTGCAGCATATTTTTTCCTCCGCTTTTTAAACGGATTACTGACACTGATTTTCATTTTCTCCTTGAACTGGCTGCAAAATACATGGATCCATCAGAGGAAAGTGCTCCTGGGTTGAAATGAGACCTGTTCTATTATTTTTGATAGACACTAGCTTTCTTTCAAGGAGAGACAAATAGAGAGGATGGTAACACAGGATTTTTGTAAACAAGATCCTGTTTCTAAGTTAACTTCTCAAGTTAACTGTTTCAGGGCAGTTGATGAAAGCTTCCCAAGCACCACCCTGCTAACCACTCTGTATTGAAAGCCTATGCTCACAGAAGAGGGGGGAAAAAAATTAAAATTATGTTGAGTATTTCCATAGGATTTTCACACTAATGTTACAAGGGAGCACAGCAGCCATTTTGCCTCAAAAGGCCACCCCTGCATTTGCTCAGCTAAATATTTGTTAGAAAATGAAGTGCAGTTCAGATACCACTAGCACTTTGCAGCATCTATTCTGTTTTGCTCATAGGTTTATGTGTTGTTAATTTGGAAACAAAGTCATTATACTTCAGCTGGTGCAATGGGTTTGATAAAGGAAGCAGCATGATAGATTAAAATGCTTTTGTTTCAGGCATTGCAAATTGCCAAAGCAGTTGTATTTAGGCTCAGTGGGTCATTTATCTTCAAACTACACAGCTGACTCTGCAATTGGGTAGGTTGAGAAGAAAGTGGTTTTGACATTTAGCAGCCCAAGGCTTCTTTTCTCCTTGAGAGACTTGCATGTCAGCTATGTCAGATTTTGCCTGCTGCTACTCTTCTGAAGCAGATGGTGAAACCTCACCTCAGCTGGGTGGTTGGGACCCTTACAGCATTTAGCAAGGCTAACCAATTGAATTATAACTGATTGTGCCTGTGGCTATCTAGTAGTATATGATTTATGATTATGGTGCTTTAAATATAGTCTCTGGAAGGTACCAGAACATAGTACTGAATATATTTTGAAAGATCCAGAGAAAAAATACAATCACTCACAGAAAACCAAACAGAATAGTTTGGAACGAGATAAGCTACCTTCCGTTACAAACAGCTCCATCATAAACATTTTGTTTGCTGTAGATGTGCTCCTGCATGTGTTTAGTCTTCATGTTTAGTCTTCATTATATATTAAAATTATTTAAACATAATATTTGCACAGAACGTAGCTCTTTGATGTAATATGTGCGGTTCAGGAAATGCAGATTTCAAAGCTGGAGTGTGTAGAGATGCTGAAGTGATAAGCCCGAAATAGCAGAGTACATTCAATGAGGTTATTGCATCGGCACCTCAGCAAGCACTTCTGTTCAGTTAGGCATAAAGCCTGAGGGTAAAGTAACGACCATTGTGGGATCAGCAGTTCTATTTTTAGACAGCTCTTTTCCAAACCTCATCCTCTTACAACACAGTTTTTGCTAAATTGAAAATAATACGTCCCAAGCAATCACAATAACTAGAGATCATGAGTATTCATGCTGCAACATAACAGCGATACATTATGAATCTTTCTTAAAACAGCATCCCTTAAAATGAAGTGAAAATGTGTTTATTCATAATGAAAGTCTCCAGATAAATGACTAGCAAGGGATATCTTATTTTCAGCTGTTTAGTAATCCTGCTTAATTATGCCTTTGCTGAAGCTGGGAAATGTAGAGAAAAGTGATTAGGAGAAGCTCAGCATTTGCTGCAAGGTACTATTGTGAATACAGTGAGAAAGCCGCCAGTCCCTCAGCAAAGACTCTTCAGTAATATACAAGATCTAATCCAAGGAATACCTTGCAAATGACATTTTTAGTTGCATGTTCTACGTTTCCTTTGCATTGGTAGAAGACAGCTGAGGTCTGCAACCTTACAAGAAGAATATAGCGAATGTTTTACTGAGAATAACACAGAGGACAAGCGCAGACATTTTTAGTTCACAAACCATGGGTGAACGTGTTGAAATATGTGTTCAGTTTTTCTGAACACTCTGATGAAATGTGCTTGTTAGGTAGTGAGCTGCTCAAAAGGGGAGCATGCTGTATGAGCCTGCATAGCATACGACAGGCATTAACAGAAGATAAAAATTCATCCACAATCCAGTACTTTATGCTAGTCATGAGCATTTGCTATTGGTACCATGGGTTTAATCATGTATGTTATCTTTATATTGCTTCTGTTTCCTGCTGGGATAACTGAAGCTTCATAAATCTCAGACGTCTAGGAATGCTTTGGGAACTCGCAGTCCTTTAACTATATTTCGTGAGGTTTGCTATCCGTTCAAATTTATTTGTGGATATTTGCTCACGTTTACATCTGTGAGTATGCAACCAAGTGTTAAGAAAACTGTATTGTCTGCAGGTGTAAGCAAAGTAAACTGAATAAAATGTCGAGTATTTTTGGCAATACTTTCCCTTATTTCCTACATTAATTCTGCCTTGACAACCTGCTCAAATGTGGTTTGTTTTCCTGAGGATAAAGAAAGGAGGCAAATGCACATACCTTGTTCAGCATGCTATTCACGCTCTCTGAACACATATACATACCTTATGGGGGCACTTATATTTTCTTTCTTGGAACAGACAGCAAAATTCTCACTTCTGAAAAGGAGGTCTCGAAAATTATAATGTGCCACAAACAGAGCAGGGCAGAGGAGCGAACAGAAAGGCAGCCTTTCCTTCCCCACTAGCCTCCCCAAAAAATTCTCTGTCCATCTGACCAGGCAAAAACTCCTTCCTGAGCACAACTTAACACTCCGTTTGACCCTGAACATGTGAGGAATGTGCTTCATCAGGTAGCCAGTTTCTTGCTACCAGAAGCAGCATAGGTACCTCCAGCCAAAATCTCATCTGTAGCTATGTCCCGCCTGCAACGCTTTGCAGCAGGAACTGGCCTGAGGTGTATATACAGACCTGCAGTTCTCATAACAGTGATTGCAGTTCAGTTTTCTGTTTTGATCTTCCAGAAATATTCGAGAAAATTCAGGCACAAAGATGCCCCAAAAATGTGCTGCACTACAGCATCTTACTAGCTGTGCTAAAGCTTAAATCACATGTATAAATAAAAGTCAGCTATTTACAGTGATCAAAGAAACACATTTTGTGGTTGCAACTAACCAAATGTTTTCTCTAAAAGGCAAACAGTTTTCCTGCTAACGTACGTGAGCAGAGACTGTTTAAATGAAACAGAACATACTTGTTCATATTTCTAGAGCACTGAACAGCCCTTCCTGTGAAGTGTGAAGTGCCATTTGAGAACTGAGACATTGAGCTGTTATTATTCCTCCAAGCTGTTGGTTTCAGAGGAATGTTACAAATGTCACTGCAAACAATAATTTTAAAATTGAAAAATTATGAGGCAGCCCCACACCAGTATTTTAGAGAAGCTGAAACACCACTGAAACTCAGAATATGTCTGTATTTTCATGAGGTGGGGACATAAAAGACTTCAGAGGTCCTTTTGTAGCATCCAGCAATGATGCATTTTACAGGGGAATCATAGAATATTCTGAATTTAAGAAGAGTCTTAAAGACATAGATTTGCACAGATACCATGTTGTTATGGACCTCTGGAGGACAGAGAATTTGTTGTGTTGTGCCACTGCACTCTTCATCAAGGTTGAGGTACCACTTTGTTAATAATATAAAGCTTTTTTTTTAGGCATCAGTTTCATGAACTGTATATAAACAGAGTACATATAAAGCTCACTGA
Source organism: Eurypyga helias (assembly GCF_000690775.1). NCBI lineage: Eukaryota > Metazoa > Chordata > Aves > Eurypygiformes > Eurypygidae > Eurypyga > Eurypyga helias. Next base: position 60,647 of record NW_010239323.1, read on the forward strand.
GCAATAGAATTTTTTGATTCCTTCCATTTAATTGCTTATGTTTTTCCTAAGTCCTGCTTAGTTGCAAGGGATAAACAGCACTATAGTCAAATAATTTTTTCATTTCCTCCAGGTAGTTAAATTTTCATTAACACTTGCTGGCATTTCTGATTTTGGGGTATTTGCTTTTTAAGTCAATTCAGTAAAGTTGGATCTAGTGCAAGCTTGCACAGACATGAAGAAAACTACCCTGAAGGCACAGAGCAGAGAGGTTATGGGTACACTGCCCTTTGGTCAGGGTCTTGTCTGTGCTGTCAAACCCTCAAGGCTTTTGAGGTAGACGAGTCATGTTTTCCCTGCAGGTGGTGATGGTACAGGTGGTTGCTGTGTGCCATGTCCATTGTTTAATAAATATGTTCACCTTGACCCATAACGGTATTATATCCTGCATGCAACCCTTCTGTCTCATAGGTAGTGGGTGCCCACATCAGCGCTGTGTAAGGTCCAAGCCTGAGCTAAGACCTCTTTGATGCTCTGGGCTTCCTTCATGCTGCTTATGGCTCAGGGGCAGATGTAAACAAATAAACACTCTCATGGCCATCATCACCTCATGGGATGGAGCAAGGCTGGGCAGGGCTTGAGCTCTACATCACCCTTGGGGATGGAGAGGGAGGGAATGTCCTGCTGTGACCTGCTGCTCTCACTCTCTTGCGAATATAAGTGTGAAAACTTCAAGTCTCTTCACTGAGCTGTGGTTTTGGCAACATCAGAAAAGTACTGATTGCTTTCATGGACAGTAGAGTAGGGTGGCTCTGACACTTGTAAGAGATGTTCAGAAAGGATATAAGATAATGATTTACACCTCTTCTAGTGCTAGATGAGGATCCATCCAGGGGGTGGGGGG
>NW_010239323.1:61558-70565 GCF_000690775.1 Eurypyga helias
GGTGTGGGGGGGTGGGAACCACAGCAAAAAACCCTTATTCATTTCAGAAGGGAGAGAAACATGTCACAAGCTAACAGGTGAAAAGGTTCTTAAAGGCAGAATTTGACCACTGAAACTAAAAACAGCCTCAATTTATGTTAACCAGACCATTTAGGAAATTATTCCTGCTAACTGTTCTTTCCTATGTTTGTTACACCAGAGTACAATCTACAAGAAAGAAATAACATTTTCATTAATTGCAAGGAATTTTCCAATGTGGTAGTGCATTATGTAACAGTTAAAATGTTAAGTGTTAAAGCACATAATTTCTTATGCTTTCTATAAATCATTGAGATTTATGTTTTTTCTCCTTCAGCTCCTAAAATACCTTTTAAACTTTCAGTTAAACTAAGTTCTGTACATCTGTCTTTTGTGTTACTGTCGTCGAAGTAAAGAGGGACTATGAGACCTCCTCTTCATGAGCAAGACAGTGTCTGTTGTTTTCCTGCATAGCCTCCTGCCACTTCTTTCCTCCCTCCCTCCTGAGTAAAAGAGAGATAAGAGCACCGTATCAAGAATCTGTTTCGGTAATTAGCTATTCAAACAATGGAAAGGTTTTCTTAGTGCCTAACCTAAATCTTCTTTGCTGCACTTGGATGCAGTGCTTATTTGTTTTATTAGTACTTCTCTTCTTCTTTTTACAGGTACCTTTTATTATGCTGAAAACTGTTACCTTGCTAATAGAGCTGTGGCAGATAAGTAAGGTAGTGTAAGGTATTCTCTACATGCAGACAGGTTGACTAAGGAAGAGACAGAACGGACAAGGAGAATACAAGAGGGAGCTCCTGTGATACGTGTAGCCAGTTTATATCTTTAAACCTTTTCTTGATAGAAGTGGTTTGTGCTAGTACATGACAGCTGCTCTCGGTAGACAGCAGGGTTAGCTGAAGGGTCTGGACATGTACTGCTAGGAGCTGGCAGATTATACTTAATATTCTGCTTGAAGGAATCACTTGTCAAAAGCAAGCCTCTTCTCTGTTCTTCAGTTTGGTGGTAGGGAACAAGCAACATAAATGTTTAGGACTAGACTTAGGTCTAGAATTAGAGTTTGCCTTGGAATGCCAGGAGAGGTGAATTGCAGTTACTGCTGCATTTCCATAAGTTTTCTCCCCTAATATTAAAACTGCTTCTGTAAGAGGAAATGGAAACATGACACGATTTGTTTGGGAATGACCAAGAGGTCTCAATTAGGGATACAGCAATGTTTGGAAATAGAAGGAGGTCTGAAATGAAGGGTAGTCGTGTTTACTAAGCTGTCTTAAGGGACCTAAAACATTGAATGTGGTTTAATTCTCTAGAATTAATATTATCGTTATAATCCTAAATTAGAATATAAAATTCCAGGATGCTGCTTTGGAAGTTAATAATGTGTAGCAATCGTTTACTCTAGAGTTAATTATTTCCCGTTAAGAGCTAGAAATAAGGTTAAAATAAAGGTACAAAATATCAAGGGGCTGCTGAGCTGCTATTATTGGTGTGTTTGGTAAGGCTTGGAAGGTAGTGACACTCTTTGGCTACATGTATTTCCAAAAATAAAGCTTATTCTTGAACATAAAGCCTTGGCTTTGCATGAGAAAATGCACTACCAGAGACCACAACATAGTATGTTCCCCAATGTCCCAAAGCAATCAGTCTAACACAGCCAGTCTAAAGATCAGTTAAGTTAGCTAAAGCCAGCAGTGATTACAGTTAGACCTTCCTGCATTTCTGAGTCCTAACCCTGGCTTTAGCCATGAATTTATACTGGGACAAGGGATGGACACTGCATGAAACTCAGTATAGGACCCTAGCTCTTTATATTTGAGCACCTTATTCTGGAAATGGAAGGCCTGAGCAGCTCCTGCTATTGTGGCACTTAGACATGTTAACTGACCTAGGTTTATGGCTGGTTCCTTTAGGACCTAGGGAAGGCAATAAATTCTGGCTATTTCTAGGGTATTTTGCCTGGATTCCAACATGTATACAAGATTAGGTTTCTAATGGTGTTGTGGTTGTAATGGTTAGAATTTGGTTAGAATTCTGAAATGTAAAAAGTGTAGAGCTGTAGTCAGTTCTGGGTTTAGAAATAGTCACTAACATGCCCTTTAGGGCTCTTGCACGAAAGTAAGTGATATGCTAAGTGATTTTCCATCATTTCCATTATGTTGCACCTGAGTTAAATCTGGAGTTTAGGATAAAGGATGCCACAAGATCAGGATCCATTTTAATATTGTGGATAGAGAAAACATGGCTGGGCTAAATTGAGGGAAGTATTAGTTGGACCTAAGAGATTTTGATTTTTTTGAGCTACCTTTTAGCCTTTGGCATGACTTAGCACTGGGTATAAGAAAATGTCAAGTCTCTTACCTGCTGTCATTTTGGAAGCACTGCTTCTGAGAGAGTAAGTGGATAGTTCATATCTATTATTTGGGGTGGGACTCAGTTTGAGACTAAAGCGCCTGAATTTAGGCATTTATGTGACTGCTTGTGAGTGCAATGCCTAACCTCTTTTTGTAGTCCGCATAGACCCAGTTAATAAGTGATTAATCTGAAACTTAATCCACAGTGAGCAGTCTCAGATGTGGTTATAATTCTCATGAGGAAGAGACACCTTTTTTCATTTAGGTTTAGGATTTGATTTGGGCATGGCTAGGGATAGGGTACAGCCACGCAGTAATTAATTTAATCTCAATTTGTTCCCCTAGTTCAAAACTGATCTGTTGCTGTAGTTGATCATCAGAGTTTTCTTCCTTTTGCTTTCTAAACATATGCCCTATGCTCGATGTTAAGATAAAACAGTATGTTCATCAGGCTTCTAATGCAAATAGCACTATAACTAGGTTTGCAATATTTTTCAAATCACAGGCTGACTACTGTTCATCTTTCCCTGTGTGTATGAACTTATTTCAAACCATAATCTTAATAATTAACACTGGGTTGCAAGAGGCAGACATTCACTGTATTTTTATAGACAGAGCCAAGTCTAAAAATAAGTTGACAAACCCATTTACACTAAGAATTAATTGCAGATTTGTCCTCTCTGAAGTTCTAAATCTGAGGCTCTGATCCCAGTCTTCTGCTTGACAATAATACATTTGCGACTGAATCTTCACAATCTCTTTTAGCTTCTAACAGGACCAGTCCTAAAAATAAGCTGTGGAACCTTTAGAAATACAGCAGGTGATCCAGCCATTGACTTCCAAAGCTTAATTCTTCTCCCCAAGTTTGCCTCTTTAAGGTTATGTATTGTTCATATAGGATATTGAGAGCATATGAAGATTTGAAGTCTAGAACAGCAGACTTCTACAACACAAAATGTAACATAATGTAATGTATTTCCAAGGTCCTAATCAGAGACTCTGTAACACCAGCTTGCCAGAATTTCCTGAGTTTATATACCTTAAATTTAACATAAACAGAAACACTAAGGCACCAGTCTGTTAGAGACTAAAGTTCAGTATGTTCATTTACGCCTCAGTGGAACCATAGCCCTTCTGATCTCAGTATTGCCCACAACTCCGAACTCCCTTTATTTCCAAGAACTCACCTAGCCCTAGTATGCACCTTACAGAATGTGGCATTGTTAGCTAAAATTTAGCTTTTCCCCTAGTTCTCTAAGGAATTAGCTCTGACACTAGACTGGTAGACTTGCTTAAAGTTAGCTCTTTTACTAAGTCTAGTTCACAAGTCTGTTTTGAAACTCAAACCTTAACCTTCGTATTAACCCCAGCCCCAGTGTTACATTAACTGCAGAGCACTGACCAAAACTCAGCATGTTCCTTCTAATCCTGTCATAAGTTTAGGTCAGCTAACTTTTCCCAAACCACTATTAAGCATGGCTCATGAGGCCCTCTCTGTTCAGACTCCAAACTATAACGATATTTCCAACCCTACTTTCCACTATAGACTCCAGCCAGGAACCTTTCTTGTCTAAAAATATTAGTTTCAGAATCCAAAAATAAATGCTGTATAGCAAACCCTTATTCTGTTTCCAGTCCTATATACATAAATACTCTTCACACACTTCATGGTCCAGATATTCTTCTGGTTCCTTGAAAAGCTGGTCTGCATTTCATGGAACCCTATTTGGACTTGTGCCTATTTACTGATGATCCCAACTACTCTTTCAGATCTGATATGATCGTGTTCGCCATTATGCAGGAAGGAGGACCAGCAGCCCCTGTCAGACAGTGAGAGCTGCAGACCTATGTGTCCTTTGCATGCAGTGCTTGAAGTGCACTGCAGTGGCCAGTGGTCAAAGTGGACAAAGACGTCAAATTGTCATCTTGCCTTCTGCTAGTAAATTTACACCTGAGGACTTAGCCTTAATTGTACGGAGCATTTCTACATGCATAGCAGAGGAGGTAGTAATAAGCCTGTTCTAGAAAATAGGTGCATTTGTATGAACAGAGACTCCCTTTGAGAACTCTAAAAAAACTCATAACAGATCAAATTTTTCCCAAAACATAATAAGAGCTTAAAACATGGTATGGTTCTCTATACAGAACACAATTACCAAGCCAGTAAATAAAGAACTTTTCCAAAGCAATACTCATTTAACTCTGATTGTGATTCTTAATTGAAAAAAAGTAACCTGTATGTGTACTGGCCAAGATGGAGTTAATTTTCTTTACAGCAGCCCACATGGTGCTGTGTTTAGGATCTGTGGCTAAAACAGTGTTGATAACACAGCAGTATTTTGACTGGTGCTGAACTTTGCTTGCACAGCATCAAAGCTTTATTTTTTCACCACTCTACACTCCTTCCCTCTCTTCCACCAAGCAAGTGGGCTCAGGGGCTCAGGGCAGGTGTGAGGGGACATAGCCAGGACAACTTACCCAAATTGATCAAAGGGCTGATAAATACCACATAGCACCATGAACAGCCATAAAATTGAGACAGAGGAAAAAAGGAGGCAGTTGCCTTCCAACAGAGGCATTGTTCATGGCTGGGCATCAGTCTGCCTTTGGAAGGTGGCGATTGCTTTTGCAGATCCCTCTTTTTTTTTTTCCTCCCCCACTCTTTACCTACAGAACATCTTTTACCTTGACTCACAAGTTTTCTTGGTTTTGTTATTCATATTCTCTCCCATGTCCTGCTGGAGGAGGGAGGACTGAGCAAGCAGTTTTGTGGGTGCTTGGCCAACCCATCACAGTATGGTAAGGGGAGGCCAGTAATGTGATCAGCTGAACCTGAAATAATGACTCCTTATACCAGTACATTGAAAGTATGGTCATTTCGGATTACCCTGTTAGACCTACACTGTGACTTGTCTGTATTTCATAAACCTCTTAATAAATGCATGGGTAGCCTGTCTCTGGCATCAGTATCTTTTGCAAAACATATATCCCTGCATGAATATTTCTATCAAAAGTTACCTGGCAGCTGGGTAAGCCTTGCAGTTTGAGGCTAAGCCATAAAGAGCATAAATGATTTCCATAGTAAAACTTGGTATGGATTCTTACTCACTAGACATGTTTTCCGTATGTATTTATTTATATATGCTTATTTTAAGGCTGCAGGTAAAGTTCTAGTAGATACGCCTCTAGAGCTATGCAAAAACCAAACATTTGGGTATTATATATACATGTAGCTCAGGATCTTGGTTGGAAGAATGTAGAATTAGACTCATTCCACAACATTTCAGTGACATTCACTCCTAATGACAGTGAAACTGAGAAAGAGAAACTGGTGGATAGCAATCACAAGGATCAAAAGTAGTATTAGTGCTTTATTGTTTTTCATTTAAATATTCAGTGCTTTATCACTAAAACTGTCTGGTTTTTTTCTTCCTCACCCTACTTAGGCTACTTGATAAACAAAGATAAGGAATTTTAGTGGCATCTACCTTGTCTTATTATTCCAGTCAAATCATACCTTCTGTTAAGTCTTTAATACAATAGATTGGTTTTATACCTCCACACAAGGAGAAAATCATAATACCCTAAGAATTTGTAACAAACTCTACAGAATGAGCTATTAGTACGTTAATGACTCAATCTTGATTTTTAACATGCTTAAATTTACTTGCAAAAGAATTAATGCTTCTCGATTGGTTTTCTAATTTTTCAGGAATAGATGGCTGGCCTATGTTATAATGTCACACTGGATCTTATGAAATTCTTCAGCTCTGAACTCACTTTTTGAATGGTAGTGAATGCACCGTAAAATTTGCAAAATTGCCAACCTTGTAATTATGAACTTTTCAGCACAAAAACAAAACAAAAGGTGACATTTACAGATAACCTCACTATATCACTTAAATGTGCAGGAGGAGTTTTGGTTCTAAAAGTTTTTATTTTATCTTTAAAGTCAACTAATCCTTTAAATTATGCCTCCAGGAAAGGAAGTTTGCAAACTGTCAAAGACATAATATCATCACAGATACAGTAAGTCATAATTAGGTACTGAGAGGACAGTGATGTTGCCAAAACTATTAACACTTGCCAATAAAGAGCCTGTCGCATGCTTTCAAGCTTCCTAGAAGTAGTGTAAAATTAACTTGCCCTCGTATTGAAATGACTGCAGTCATAGAAGCAATCATGAAAGTGTATCTTTGGCTCATCATTCATCAGTGTAAAACAACATACCCTTCCCTGAGCTTTGTTTGGGTGGAAGATATTCCTGTGCTGTGACATTGCTATCAATGCCATGACTAAGAACCTGCTGCAGTTTCAAGCATGCAGCTCTACATTTAAACATGCAGTCAACATTGAGAATGTTTTCATGGCTCAATCTTTCCATCAGCATAGTTAGACTACTTAGATGAGCTTTTGTACAAACTAGAAATTGATGTTCTCATTGCTATGAAAGACTTCCCTACCACATAATAAAGCATCACAGAATCATAGAACAGTCTGGTTTGGAAGGGACTGTAAAGATCATGTAGTTCCAACCCCCCTGCCATGGGCGGGGACACCTTTCACTAGACCAGGTTGCTCAAAGCCTCATCCAGCCTGGCCTTGAACACTTCCAGGGAGGGGGCATCCACAGCTTCTCTGGGCAACTTGTTCCAATGCCCCACCACCCTCACAGTGATGCTTCAGTTTGAAATACCAATTAGGGAAATGCCAATTCCACTCAAAACACAGATTACCAGCAGATTAAATGAAGTGTGACAACCAGAAAAAACATCTTGGTTTGATCTTGGGTCACTGCTCCAGATTTTTACCACACCTGATGTCAGCATGATGAAGGCTAGGAACAACGTAGTTCAAAATGAAGTTGAACCAGGTGCTCTCCCTTTGTGGATAGTAGCTACTGTGACCCTCATCTTCTCAACAGCACCGTACAGCACATGAGCATGGGTGGGTAATGTATACAAAATGTATCAACACCCATTTGGCCAGAAGTACAAAAATATTTTCAGGAACACTGAAGCTAGTACCAAACGTCTGGCTTCCAATCTTCACACATCACACCATCTTCTATGTTTAGAAAAGCTGCAAAGTTTTGAAAATACAAGCATGTGGTAATGTTCTGCATGCATCAAGACTTCCAAAATCTATAGAGAGGTCAAGTCTGAGGCAGTACTTTGAACTATTTAGGGAGAGAATGCTAGCCAGAACAGAAAACATCATCATCAAGCTGACAAAATGAATCCTGAATGATTAAGTCACTGTGGTTTATGAATTACTCTAAATTGCATCAAGCCATGACTTAGGCACTGTAATCACGTAATGTGCAAATGCAGCATGAAAGACAAGTTCAAGACAGAACTGATACAAACGACTGAAATTGAAATCAGGGAGGTTTAGATTAGATGTCAGGAAGAAATTCTTCACAGAGAGGGTGGTGAGGCACTGGAACAGGTTGCCCAGAGATGTTGTGGATGGCACATCCCTGGATGTCTTCAAGGCCAGGCTGGATGAGGCTTTGAGCAACCTGGTCTAGTGCAAGGTGTCCCTGCCCATGGCTGGGGGGTTGGAACTAGATGATCTTTAAGGTCCCTTCCAACCCTAACCATTCTATGATTCTATGACTGGATAAGTAAACCAAAGCTCCTAAAACCATCTGTGCTTAATTCTAACAGTAAACTGCAAATCCATTTGCTTGCCATATTTCTTTTAATAAGCAATATCTTCACCTCCAGTTCCTCTATTCATGCCTGCACACAATAGGCAGCAAAACAATAGAAAAACAGGTATTAACAAGCCAGAAAGAAGTATTCAATTGATATCTCTTCAAATGTTACTGAAGAGAACTTACATGCATGCTAACTCTCTCTCTTCTAAAAAACAAGTGAATTATGTGTTACAGAAGTGAAAGACATCCTTGGAAAGGCTGACTTTGAACTGAGATCTGGAGCAATTAAGTAACCTGTGAGATTCTGTAGGCCTATTGGTCCTAAGACACCTAGTCTCCATGCCAGGTTGTCTTATTTTGCAAGTTGCATGCACAGGAGCTACCAGTACCTTGCAAGTTTAAAATCTGGAATAGAGTTTACAAAAGAGAGTGGAGAAGTGTAGCAGAAGTTGTAACATGTAGATCATTATGCAGGTTCAACAAGTTTGACTGTTAATCTTTTTATATTTTTGCATAAATGAGTGAATTTTTCTGGGGCATTTTGCTGCAAGTGCATACGTTTCTTGGAGCAGAACCCATTTCCAGCTGCTCTCAGAAATCTGTATCACCTGCTTCCAGCCAATCTACTTATATTTCCCTCTTTTTCTGAGGCAGGTCTATGGGCTTCATGAGTTACATGAGGAAGTAACCTCTTCTATTGCCCTTACAGTTTGCTACCAACAGTTTCCAGGAAAGATGTGTTTTGACATATGGAATGAGCTCTTCATTATGTATTCATCATTGATCATCTTCTCTTTTTGTGTGAAATTTCTTGCTAAGTTCAAAGAAAGCGTACGTTCAAAACACGTCTGTTACACTGACTTAATTTTTCTATTTTCTGTAGTAAAGTTCAAGTGCCTAAGATATGTAGCGTGCTCTTAAATTTTAATAAATGCTTTTTATATTCCTTCCCCCCCCCCAACCC
>NW_010239323.1:70596-99067 GCF_000690775.1 Eurypyga helias
CACCCCCCCCCCACTTTACAGACTTTTGTCACTTTTCTGATAAAACTGGCAAATTGGAGAAATCATGAAATTTCTATTTCTTTTTAGAAGTAAGTCAAACCACTCACAAATCCTGGTTTCACAAGTGCAACTAGTGAAAGCGATACAAATGCAAACCCACAGGTATTCAATTACTTCATTAGAATTGCATGTCTTGTGCTTGTCTTCAATTTTTTATTTTTTTTTTTCTAGATCATAGCATTGTAGATGGAATAATTCACAGTGATATTATTCCTGTAAGAGCTGTTACCAGTTTCCAAATGCTTATAGTTATGCTGGGCTCATTGTGACGAAATGTCAAACAAATCTCAAAGATAGTTCTTACAATGGAGAAACATCTCTCAGCTCAAGCTTTTAGGCAAATGTTCTTTCAGTCTTCCCTGCATCTTCATTGTTTAAAAGCCTGTGTCATTCTGAAGCTTGTTCTGCAATGTGTCAGTGTGGTTTAAAGAGTTTATTCTTCGAGTTCTGCATTGGGTGAAAATTTGCTTGCATCTGTGGAAATGTAAAACCAAAGCAACCAACCTTTTTTCACAGCTTCCATAGAACTTAATTGGAAAATGCTGTCATTTGCTTAATTGGAAATGGTAATATAAAATTTACAAAGGCAATCCAAAAGAATTAAGCTCAAAATCACCACATTAAAGTGCTAGCTTGTAGGTGTATTGTTAGCTGCCTTACTACCATGGAAATTAATGTAGAATTCCTAAATACAAAGATAGCTAACTTTCTACCTTATATAATTTAGTATTTAAATAACTTCCGTTGGCCAAAATCAATTATTGTGTAAGCCATTTTTGGATTAAAATAGAGGGAAAATTTGAATTACACAGCACACATTTAGCAGGTCAACATTTAGCTCTGTGTTGGTCCCTAAACATCATGCCACAAACAGTTTGTTTAAAATTTAGAATATCTTCCATTGCCTTCTCCCATTTTCTCCTTTCATATCCTCTCCGTCACTCAGCACAGTGATAAACATTTACCTTTTCTGTGTCTCTCTCTCAGAATTACTTCTTTTTTATCACATGCTTCTCACATGACTCATTTACCACATTTAAACTTTCAAGTTGCTTCACCAGCCCTCAAAGTCCGCTTAAGTTGATTGAATCAAGCACTTATGAGAAAGATTATGTACAAAAACAGAAAAGGATTTTCAAAATTTTCAAGGTCAGATGCCAGCTTGTGCTGCTTCAGAAGTGTTTCTTCTGGATGGCTAGCAGGGGTTCTGGTGGAACAACAGATGAAATTTTTACATGTGATTTCATTCTTATATTTTCCATTTCTTTTGTTTTTCAACTTCTGCTCATATAATTTTTGTGAAATGATTGATAGAACTCCTTGAAAGCTAGTTCTTTTGCTATTTCTTTGAAATCCTCGCCATATGTCTCAGTAACCAGTAGTATTTCAATCACAACATCAGACTAATATTAAACTCTATCCTGCATAATTCATATCATCCGAGGTACGTGAAGCATAAGATTTTCAGGGCAATAATAGAGGTGTTGATTGAAAGTTTTTGTTTTCCTTCTTTTTTTATATAGAGAACTAAATTCCACTGGAGTTCATTAATGAACCATTAATGTTTACATAGAGCAAGTAAAGAAAAATCTGCTCCTCATTTAACAGAAAAATTCACAACATCCTAGATAGGAGAACCAAGTACGTAACTATTTACCAACCCATAATGTACATTTGTGAAGAAAATATCAATCTAAAATTGATTTTTTTGTGGTATGCTGAAGGCCTGGATTACTCACAAATCTTTGTTTAGCAGAAGGTCCTTCTCTAGAGGCCCATATCTGTTGGCTGCAGACAGCAAGCTGGCTACCTCCAAAATTCTGCTAGTCTCAAACAAAAGCATGTAAAGAAAATGTACACTTTGGTGTGAGTGAAGTAAGTAGAGACGGACAGATATCTCAGGATGAAGGTATTAGATTAAGAGAAGAAAAATGGGCACGTCTACATGGCATTGTATACCAAACAACAGTTTTTTGCAATTGTCTAACTACAATACTAGCCAAATCCAATAGCACAATAGCGAGAGGATATTAGCTGTAGACTGTAATTTAATGCAGAATCTCAGTAATTTTCTGGGAATCTTCCACAAAGCAGAAGCTGGATTAGATATTTGTTTGTATCATTACAGGAGAGTTACTTTTATTTTGAGGATACTTCTTTGGTTTGAGAAAGAATGAAAACTGGGCAAAGCTGAAGACTGCATTCCTATAAGGGTGCAAAGCACTGAGAAATCAAATATTTCCAATAGTTCGAAAAATAACAGTACCCCATAAATCCGAAATAATTAATGAGATAATACTGTAGATAGACAATGAAGAGACTAGAGTAAAGGAACCAGATGAACTGTTGTCCACATGGCTGGTCCTACTGCAAGTCTAAAGGATGTAGTGACATTTCAGATATTTAAGAAATATAATGTTTTATTTTACCTAAATGTCTGGTCATCCATAAATTCTCCTTTCTGTAGCTATTTGTCTCCATGAAGATGGACTGACAAATGGAATTTGTGATGACAGAGGACAGTAGATGTTAATAACATTTCTATTTCCTATGCATAGGAAACACACACTGGAATTCTGTGTAGTTTTTCTTCAGGTTTCTGTCAAAAAACCAAGACATCATGATGGCAATTGTTCTTGTTTTTTTCAGGATTTTATTTCTGACTTTCACTACTAAAGACTGGGGAATGGGTTTTCATTCTGGTTTAGGAGTGGACAAGAAAGAAGGACTCAACTTTTGCCTTAAAATGTTTCCCTGATTTCATGAGAAGAAGCCAAAACAATCAGGCTTTTTTGAACTGCTTGTTATATTGCTTCAATTATCAATTCCTGGGCCATCCTGTGGGCTGAACAATGGAGCTACACAATTTTTATTTTCACCAGCTTTGCTAGTTGAATGTTTTCAGTGATTTTCTCACTGTGACGAACAAGCCCCCAAGTAAATGGAAGTGTTTTTCCAACTCTCCTAGGAATGTTCTTCTGCCCAGAACTATTGCAGTATGTTGTGCAAAAGCTTTGTCATTTCTTATGCCGTCTGGGGATTCCCAAATGCTGACTGAATTGGCAGCTACCTACATACAGCACATGTAAAGTCTTTCTATACCAATATAATAGGAAAAGGGAATTTAACTGGAACCAAGATTTTATGGCTTTTGTTTGTTTGTTCTTGGAAATATTCATTGGGTGGTTCAGCTCAGGTCATGCTTCGGAAAAAAACCAACCAAACTTCCTGGGTATATTCAGGCCACATTTGTATTTCAGATATATTGCATTGGTGATATTCTGTCCCTTGGGACAGATTATCTGACCACCTTCCAGAAAAACAGCCAATTTGGGCTGGCCTTGCTGATATGAAGATTATTCCAAAAAAGTGATGTGTTGGGTTTTTTTTTCCTTTGGCTGAATAGAACTCGCTAAACTATATTTATACCTGATCAATATGGGAAGCAGACCCCCTACACTATGTGAGAGCCTTAAGAAATCATTCTAAATAAGAGCAGCCCTAAAGCTGCCATAGGTTATGTTCTGGCCAGCTTTAAGCAGAAAACTAAACCACATGCAATATAGGATGTATACAGTTCCCTTTCAGAGATCATTAATTTCTTCCGCAACAAGTGGATTTAGTCTGAAGAGAGAATCTAACTCAGTGTACTGTACATTATAGGAGTCAACCATGGGATGAATTCTGCTGGATAGCCACAGAACTTCAAGACCTTTATCTTTTGTGCCTGTAATGTCTGACTTTTATATTGAATTGCTGCAGTGTTGTTGGGTTGGATTTCCTCACTCTGATAGATCTTATTTTGCAGTCAAATAAGACCAGGTTGCTCAAAGCCTCATCCAGCCTGGCCTTGAAGACAGACAGGGATGGAGCATCCACACCTTCTCTGGGAAACCTGTTCCAGTGCTTCACCACCCTCTCCATGAAGAACTTCTTCCTGATATGAAATCTAAACCTCCTCACTTTCAATTTAAACCCGTTATCCCTTGTCCTGTCACTACAGGCACTTGTAAAAAGTGTCCGCCCCTGCCCCCCCAGCTTCCTTGCAGGCCCCTTCAGGTACTGGAAGACTGCAATAAGGTCTCCCTGGAGCCTTCTCTTCTCCAGGCTGAAAAAGCCCAATTCTCTCAGCCTTTCATCACAGCAGAGGTGCTCCAGCCCTCTGAGCATCTTCATGGCATCCTCTGTACTCTCTCCAACTAGTCTATATCCTTCTGATGTTGAAGGTTCACAGCTGGATGCAGCACTCCAGGTGGGGTCTCACAAGAGCAGAGTACAGGGGCAGAATCCTCTCCCTCGACCTGCTGGCCACACTTCTCTGGATACAGCCCAGGATACAGTTGGCTTTCTGGTCTGCCAGCCCACACTGCCGGCTCATGTCCAGCTTTTCATCCACCAGTACCCCCAAGTCCTTCTCCTCAGGGCTGCTCTCGATCCATTCTCCACCCAGCCCGTACTTGTATTTGGGATTGCAATACTGACTTGCGTCTGCTTAAAATACTAGCTGAATAATTTCAGTTTGAGGAACTCAGGCAGCATGCTCAGGTTTGTCAGTTTTATTACTACGATTTCCTTCCTGCAAGGCAGAACTTTACGTAGGAAAAAACCACATCAGGACACACCAGGGACCTTTGTGTTTATAAGTAAGAACCTAGAATTATAAATATTTGCTTACTCATATTCTCATGAATACATAGTGAATGCTGTCCTAGAATCATAGTGCAATACAGATGGGAACAGACTTCAGGAGGCTTCTTGCCCAACCTCCTGCTGATAGCTGGGCCAGTTCTGAGATCAGATCATGTTCAGTCTGGTATTGAAAACTTCTCGGGATAATAACATCACAGTTGCTGTCAGCACTCTGTTCCACTGCTTCACTGTCTTCATGATCAGTCTTTTGTGTGTGTGTGTGTTATATCATCTAAATAGCTCTCTCAAGTGTTTCATCTTATGCCCATTGTCTCTAAGCCTCCCACTACACACAACTGTGAAGAGCCTGACTCTGTCTTCTCAATGATTTCCCCTTTGGCCCTGTCAGTCTGCTGCCATCCTCTCCTCAGAGGGCAAATGCTTCATCCCTCAAGCATCTTGGTGGCCCTCTACTGAGCTCACTCCAATTTGTCAACATCTCTCTTGCAATATCTAGATGTGGTCTAATTGCCAAGTAAAGGGGAATAGTCATCTCCCCCTATCCGGCGACTCTGCTCCTGTTAATACAGCCAGAGATGCTGCTGACCTTCTTTGTTGCCAAACACTCTTGATGCTCTTGGCTCATGTACACTCACTGTCTACCAATACCCTCAGAGGCACTCTGCCACGACTAGTGCAAGGCGTTAGTCCAACCCTGTGCAGGACATCTGTCCTTGCATTTGTCATTAGTGAATTTCATGATATTCATGTCAGCCCATTCCTCCAGCCCATCTAGGCCCCTCTGGATAGCAGTCCTACCCTCCAGCATGTCAACTGCACTCCCCAGTTTGGTCTCATCTGCAAACCTGATGAGCAAGCAGCACTCTGTCACCTTCTCCAGGTCACTAATAAGGATGTTAAACAGGGCTGGTCTAAGTACAGATGGCTGCAATACTCTACCTGTTACCAGCCTCCAGATAGTGTATGGCTCATTAACCATTACTCTTTGAGCCCAGCTCTCCAACCAATTTTTCACTCATTTAGTTTTCACCCATATGTACTGTAGTGTCCCAACTTGGATACAATAATATTGTAGCCAAGAGACAATATTTTTGTATTGAGAGACAGTGTCAAAAGCGTTGTTAAAGCTGAGGTAAGAGACATCCGCTGCCCTTCCTTTACTCACAAATCCAGTCATATCTACTCAAATACATACATTTTACTTCAGTTCTGTGATATGTCTTAATAAAGACCTTGGAAAATCAATGTTGTACACTTAAATTAGAAATAAATCTGTTGAAATATTGTTGGGCATCAGTGATAAATCAAAATGCAGGTCCTTATTTAGTGTAAACTGATAGTAGTGCCAGCTGTAGCATGAGTTCAAAATATTTAATATTCTATTGTTAACTATAGACATTAATAGGTTGGTTGCATATTCCTCTTTTTCTCCATTAGTCACTTTCATTTAGATACATACAGATTTAACATACCTGCACATTTAGTTCTTAAGCTCTCAGTGAGTTAGACATGTTATATTAATCTATGCTGTAACTCAATTGAGATAAATGTCACAAAGTGACAATAATGGAGTTACATTAACTGTAAATTTGATGCATGTTTTTCCCTCACTTCATTTTACTATGTTACATATGATTCCTTGTCAATATTTTCATCTGTGTTACATATAAAAGACTTAGTGTGCACAAATATATATATGTGTACATATGTAGGTGGAACACCTCTCCAGAGTCAAGCTATATTATAGAACTCCATCTGGAGTTCAGCCTTGTCTCAGATGGAGCTACTATGTATACAAGACTGCACAAAAATGCATGTGATGGTTCTGGGTTGTGACCTTTGAAGAGATGATACCAGCAGTGCTTTCTGAAGTATGTTCTACTGTAGTTTAGGATTTATGCATTTAAATATTATTTTATTAGACAGCATTTTATTGGAAGAGTTGTTCTCCTGTTCAGGCTTTTACATTTATCCACAAATTTTGCTACCAGAAATATTCTTGCTAGAGAATACAACCTCCTCCTTTTCTCCCACTCTCTTAAAATTAGGGGCTTTCCATTGTTTTATTTTTCTTCCCCAAAGTGTAAAATCCTGAGTTTTGTAGCTTTGTTGACAGTTTTACTGATCCTTGGCGATCAAAGTAATGCTGCAAGTTTTTCACTTTAACAATTATTTTGTAGTTTTGGAAAGCATAGTACAGCTCATACTGTACACCCAGTATCCCTCACTCAGGTTATCTATTGATTCTTTTGTGGAATTAAACAGAATAAAAATGAGGATGATGTTGTCTGCTCCAGGCTGAACATTTTTTTATTATTATTATTCATCTTGAAATGGAGAAATTTCTTGAGTTTTTTTCTTCTTAGATGTACTCCTCCTCTTTGGGAGATTATGCTACTAAAAAATATTTTCTCCCCACATTTTAAACATGATTAGGACTTCTCAAGATAAGGACTTTAAAAACTGAGGCTGGTGTGTTGCACAACATGGTCAGCATGGCCTTGTCCACACACAGAATCTTCCTAGCCAGGATGCATTTGAGATAAAGGAGTTGAGGAAAGTTCCATCAGTCAGCATTTTATTCTCTCTTCATCAGCAACAAAATGTGCTGACTCTTAAAAATCATTCAAAACCTATCCCTTTGCAAGTCTGTTGTGGTGGATGGAATTGCTCATCTAGATTGATGTGGCAAGATGCTAGGAAAGCAAGTTCAAATATTTTCCTAAGGATTGGATTTTAGGAGAAATTTAATATTAATTTTTGGGAGCTGATGTGACTAGTAGAGTTATTCTGTATAGATTCTGTATAGACAGTGATTAATTTGCAGTGCTACTTGGGCTCATAATAATGAGGTCTGTGGGTCATAGATGACTATTATTTTGGCCTCCAATTTATTATGACCTCACTGAGGATTTGTGGCAGACCTCACATTACAGTCTCCTTGTGCTTTGTTTAAGCCACACCTCTGCTTTACATAGTGACTCTCAGGATAATGATAAATACCTTGATGACCCACAGACAGAGAAGGAGCTAGTGGGGAAGTTCTAGTGAAGTAGCTTTATTTCTCCAGCATTCAAGAGAGCTATCTGCTTCAGAATATGCAAAAGCTTGCAGAATACATTTTGTTGTCTTGCTGTAAGCCATCACAGGGAACTGATTGTTTACCAGGCCAGCCTACAATAACCAATCTCTCTGGCTTGTGTCCAGTAATATCTAGAAAGATTTCTTCCTCAGGTAAGAAGACTTCCAGTGTGATTTACAGCCCAATCTGGCTATCCAGACAGATATTCAGTCTCCTGAGTAACAATGAAAAAAATCTGTCTTCTTTATTCAGTCTAAACTCTTTTTTTTTTTTTTTTCCCAGAAGAAACTTTTGTAGGAGTACTATTAGGCTGTGTCTAAAACTTTTTATGGCTTCCTCAGCTGGGTATGCCAAAACACTTAGCATTGATCAAAGTCATCCCACCAAGGCCAATGGGTTCACAGTGGACCTCTGAAAGAAGAGGCCCTGAAAAATCACATATCTTGTTACCCATGAGTGCTCTGGGCTATAACAGCAGGTGCTGTAGACAGCTGTCAATGTTTGTTATTTTTATTCTGATAGCATCCAAAACATCTCCTGCTGTGTCCACACCCTCATAAAGTCAAAATTGAAGGACTTCCTTCCCACTTTGGCATTGTTTTAGTGCCATCAGAATTTCACACTGAGTGAGTCCTTGACTCAAAGCACTTATTTATGCTACAACAGTGTATTTGCCTTTGATCAGTATGTATAAATAGCCTATCTTGGGTTGACATTTTGTATTGTGAATTTCACTCATCTGTTCTTATTTTTTTAATAATTATTTTATATTCTGACAGTGTTGTTAAAGATCTATTGTTTCTGCATTATAATGAATGGAGAACTGGAAGTCTGGCAATAAACCTCCATCATCATTAAGATGTAGAGAAACCATCTACCCCCACAACCACATAGGACCAATATTGTGAATGTTTCTCTTCTTTTATTAAAGTAAACAGAAGAAAGGTCAACAAAATTATGTGGCCTGACAAACAAATAAGTGATTTACTGTGTCTGTTCATACTGATTTCATGAATTTTTAATGTGCATTTTGTATAAAATATTCCATGAACAGTCCCAAACTATGCTAATAAATGTGATTAGTTAAGTGGGCTTTTATTTAAATTAAAAACTGACCATGAGAATATACAGTTTTCTTCTTGTTCTGTCACCTGGTAGAAAAATGAATTGCACCATTGGTATGGTTCAATAATCCAGAAAAAGTGAGCGGGTAATGGGAAGTTGGTGTTTAGCAATTTCCCCAAAATAAACAGTGAGAAGACAGCCAAAGTTGATTTGCATGGCCAAGCAATTATCCAGAGAAGAACAGAGGGTGAACTCTACTGAACAGGAGAGCATGAAAGTGCTCATACCTCAGCACAGCACAAGCAATCACTTTACTATCTGACCAGCTTGAGACTGTTCATGTTTCACCCTGTCTGAATCAGCAGAAAACATCCCACCTTCTCTTCCTGTGCACACTTTGGGTCCTTTGAGCTGAACCACTCTGCCCTAAGACACTGAGGAGAAAAACAATACTGGATTACTCATTCTTAAAGTTCTTAAAACTGCTTTTAACCTTGTAGAGTGTATATAGCTTCTAATTTACTTGTAGTGTATTTAAGGTTTTACAAAAATAACATTGTGAAATACCAGTGCAGGATGTTTCATTACATATATAGCAGAGCACCTTATCATCATCATCATCATCAGATGCCTGAAACCCATCTGTATGGAGACATTTAATTACGAAAGGAAGAACTAACAGAAACAAACAAACAAACAAGTCTAAGTTCTTCATATACCGTTCCTTTTTAAACAAAAGTAATTCAAAGTTAGTTCTCTCTGGCTCCAAACTCTTCCTCGTGTCATGTACTTTGTAACTTCATCTCTCTTTTCAGGAGAGATTTTTATAGCGGGCTGCCTCTTCCCTCTTTCTTTACATTTGTCACCCACTAGCTCATCTGTATGGGTTCTTGCTGATGTGGAACATTCTCTGAAATGTATCTAAGGCTTTATTTTTAAAGATACTTCTTTGTCCTTCAGAAAATCTGCACAGCAACTTCTCTACTTAGGCAATTGCTCATGGAAGACTCATATTCTAAAGTTCATTCTTGGAAAAAAAAAAAAAGAAAATTGAAACTGAAAATTGAAAACTGAAGTGAGTCTTCTCAAGGAAGCACATGATGTTTACAAAGTCTAACAGTAAGTTCCATTTTTTTTGTTTAACAATCCTCTGGTCAGCCTTTATTTTTAGTGAGGCCAGTAACTACTAAAATTGTATTTAGCAAAATTTTGTATTTAATAAAAAGTATTGCCACTATTACCTTCAGAGCACCTCTCCTTAATTAATAAGGATGCTACAAAAAAAGCAATCCTCAGAATAAGCAAGGTGCAATTAAAGTGTGAAATAACTAAAAAGTGAGGATAAACAGAAACAAAGTGCACACTAGAGAGAAAAGAAAAACCAATTCTAGTCATATTTCAAATATAACAAAGAGGTAGAGAAATATAAAAAGCTATTCTGCATGACTGAACACATGAGCTGCAGCAGTTTTGTCTATACTGAAGTTTGCCTGAGCTGAAACAGAAAGATGCTACCTACTGCATATACCTGAGCAAATGTACTGCTCAGATAAAAAATGTGCTAGATCTCACAACTTGTGGTTGGAGAAATTCAATTGTTATCTTTGTAACGAGAAGAGGAAGGGCTGAACACATTTTGAGATGGATTGAACCATCCATGAATATTTGAACCTGACACTGAGAGCTGCCTCCTGCATGTATGCATGTCTAGTCATATAGTCTTTAAAGAATTAATTTCTCTACACTTGGAAGAAATTAACCCCAATAGGTAACTTTTGAACTGAAATGAAAATTACATGTAACCTGTAAAACCTTAAATATATGAAAACAAACAAAGAAAGACGTATATGACCATGGCTATTAGTGAAATAATACTTGTGCTTCTGTCAGTAACCAATATCCATGTGGATGTATCTTTAGGTGGTTATATTTTGGTTTAGAGTATAAGGACCTGAAATATGTGTTCATAGCTTTCATGATGCCTGTCATTAAGTCCACCCATACACCTGGTGGTATTTAGAGCTGACAAACTTTTTTCCTCCTGTTTCCAGCATGAACGCCTGTCAAGTCTACTTTCTTGTATTTTAAGAGAAGTTAAAGTATACACAATGCACAAGAAATATTAAGGGGAAAAGTAGTCTTTGGAAGAAATGAGCATTATGGGGTGGGTTGGCCCTGACTAGCAGCCAAGCACCCACACAGCCACTTGCTCACTCCCTGCCTTCCAGCAGAACAGGATAGAAAATAGGAAGAACAAGAGAAAACCTGTGGGTCGGAATAAAGACAAGGAAATCACTCAGCAGTTACTATCATGGGCAAAACAGACTCAAGTTGGGGAATTTAACTGAATTTACAACACTTAATTACTGATTCAGGTATTTTAGAAAACAAAGATGACAAACATGTAAGTATTTTGGGCTGCAGTCCCTTTTGGGGGACTGCTCTGGTGTGGGCTCATCCATGGGCTGCAGATCCTTTAGAGGTGTCCCTGCTCCAGCATGGAGCATCTCCTGCTCCTCTAGCCTTGTTGTTCCTTTTCTCTAGGCCTTTACCACCCTTTCTGAAACATGTTTTCACCTCTGACTGATTCACAGATGACACAAACTCCACTGTTGGGCTCAGCTGTGTCCTCTGGTGGGTCCATTGCAGAGGCAGCTGGAACTGTCTGTGTCTGTCACAGGGAAGTCCCTGACCTCCTCCCACAGAGGTCAGACATTAGGACCTCCCCACACACCCTAACCTTGCTGTTTATACTTAAACATTAGCAACATTGTTGTGGTACATAAATTCAGTTTCTACGATGTCATGCTTTTGGAAACCAATTTATCTGCTTGTGAAAAGTGCATGGCAGTAGTTGCCTGACTGATGTTCTCCTCATTAATGAAGTTTAACCTACAGGGCACAACAGTCCTGGCTGATTTGGTATTGAGGAAGGCCTTATACAGAGCACCAATCTTCAGTATTGGCCACGTAGTCCATGAGGGCCTGAACATGAGCAGGGGAGTGTGGTGTAATGAAACTGGAGACACAAGACCCTCTGCAGAGCTCAGTAGCTGGCTTGATTGCCATGCAGACCTGGTTAGCCTAACTGGCACCAGCAGTAGGTGGCTTTTGTTCCCCTCTAGTACTAACACCATGTACAGCAATGTTAAATCTGTCATAGATCTGAAGTTTGCAAAGTCCATTGCCTAAGCTGTTGGTGGAGCTTGAAGAGTGTTACTGACAGGAGAAACTAGTATAGCCAGTCTCGTTAGGGTGTATATATGCATATTTATACAAATTAACTGCATTTTTGTAACAGCTGTGCTATCAAAACCGCTCTGATACCAACTCATGAGCAGGTTCTCATTGATGTTCTGCAGTCACAAAGCACCTCCCATGGGCTAAAATAAGTCGCAGTGCAAAAATGGAGTACAAGACCAAGGTGTGATTTTCCACAAAGCTGAGACACCAAGTCTCTGCAGGAATAATTAGCAGCTGAAATAATTAGCTGTGTTAGCTCTTTTAGACCACAATCAAATATTCACTCAAGCCTCAAGGATCCACTGAGTCAGTGTAAATAAGGTAGAGCAGACTGTGTAATGAGCAGTGCACGGGGAATTGGATCAGCTGCCTCTCACTCCTGAGCTCAAAAGGATCAGGCGGAGTAATGGTGAGGAGCCTTTTGGTATGGGTTCAGACCAGTGTATGCCACTGAGAGACATATTTGCTGCCCTGTCCACAGGTAAAAGACTAAGAACAAATTAGTTTCAGAGTAGCTAGATTAAGGGAAATTAATTTCATGGAAGTGATGAGAAGAAAACAACTTGTTTCTTTTTTTTTCTTTTTATAACTTAGGTTTCTTTCTCAAGTCCCAGCCACTCAATTGGAGGAGATGATGTCGCACCCTAATAGTCAGTGCATGGGGCCGCAAAGTGCCACTGAGCCAAGGGAGACTGGAGCAACCTGTCTGCATCACTGTGATGGAGAGCAGAACTGGCTTCTGCATTTCCTTTTCTGAAAGATGTTTTGTATTCCAGGAGATATAAAAGAAACTGCAGCCAGCGAGAGATCTCCCAGTATCAAGTAGTCCTGTGGTGGCACCAAAAAAACCCAAGAGAATGTGGCATTAAAGGAACTTTGTGTGTGAAAGATTTTTCCTTCCAATGGTTTATTACACATAAGGATTAAAAAGATGAATTACATCAAAATACATATTTTTAAGTATCTGTTACTGGATCTATGTTTAGGAACTTTATTAACGTTCTGTGAAGTTTTAGATCAAGGGATTCTCCACCTAAAATTTCCCCCTTAAAATAAATGTCTTTAGTACTTTGCATAATCAACATAAAATATTTAAATTAAAAGTAGGTGGCATGTTGATAAGTGTATGTGAGTTACATTCTGCACACACTTAACTGAATTTTTTCTTAACAAACACTTTATATCTTTATATAATGCAAACTTTTAGACAAAGATTAACCACAAAGACCATGGAATAAAAGTAAAGGATATTGGTTTAAATAATTTATTACAGAGAGTGAAAACCTGTCTTAAGATTTAGAGATCAAATAGATCTTTACCTTGTCATTGAAAAGAATAAATAGAAAATAACAATACTATGTATCAGAAAGCAAAAATTTGGTCTATAGCTCTCCCGCCTACTGGCTTGTTTTGTTCATGACACATATCCTTGAGGTGAGATGACTTTATTCCAATTTTGTGACATTTTAGTGTCACTTCATCCTTTCTCTGAGCATGAGCTCAGTGGGTGCAAAGTAGAAAAGAATGAGCTCAAAATCCTCTTCTCTGCTGCCAGGCATGAGACTTTACATGAGACATCAGACTTGGGAATGTCAGATGCCTGTCTAAGTAATTGACAACTACAGAGAAGTAAGGGCAAAAGTCATTCCCAAGCTGACTATATTTAAAACTGCTAACCTGAGCAGGCTTCATATTCTAGGAAATGTGTCTGAGATTCGTCTTGAAAACCTTACTGTGTGTTTCCAAGTTCAGTCATCAGCCCCAGTCCATTTTAAAATGAGAGATTTGCTGAGGCAGTTACCACACAGAACTAACTATAGGGAAAGTTACATTGTCCTGATGAAAACAGAATATTCTATGTTGCATTGTAGCAAAGTTAACTTAGAAACCATCTGCTGTCACAAAACTTCTAGCTGAACTTATGCGTTGAAAAGCATTAATTTTATTTATGATCTGAAGTTGGGTTGTGCTTTTCTCAGAGACCTATCAAGAGCTAGTTTAGCTGTGGATGTAATGTTAAATTCCAGATAACACATAGGCAGAGGAACAAGACCACTATCCAAAGGGTCTGGTGGCTGTGTGTCAAACCACTGAGTGAGCACCAAGATCAGGGGTCAAATTCTTCACCGCAAGAGCACGCCCTTCTCCTGCCAAAGTCAGTGGGAGCAACATGCCTACATTGCAAGGCAGAGAGTTTGACAAAGAAACAAAGATACTTTTCTGCAGAGAGATATTTCTTGTGTTCTTTATGACTATTGTTCAGTGAGGTTTTTGGTTTTTTTATAAGCCCGCAAAGCTGCGGGATACTGAGAAAATAGATATTGGATGAAATCCACGTTCCACTAAAGTCATTGGGAAAATTCCTATTGACTTCCCCAGGGTCAGCTTCCATCTACAGTATGGTCCCTTGTGTATTCTTTCTTGGTGACACCCAAATAAAATGTGCTTTGCTTACCAATCAAAACAAGTTTTTTTTAAAGCTGCTAGCTCTTTCAGCTCAGCATGGTAGTTGAAATACAAACTGTGCTCTTCTCTGCATCTCCTATTATTACCTGTCATAAAGAATCCACAATTAAGGTTTAGCTGGCAATTATGTTGCTGATACATGAGGCAGATGAAAATCCAGATTGTTCTTCCAAAACTGTTTTAGCTGTATGTTGCCAATATAATAGGTTTTTTGTGGTGGTGCTGGAATAGCAAGCAGATATGTACTGCCATCCACACTGCCAGATCAGAAGCTCAATGAAATCAATGGGATGGACTCACACCTAGTAGAAAATTAATATACTTCACAACGTTGCTATCATTTAATTTCTATAATCCTGTAGTTGGGTTTACCGCAGCAGCTATTCCAGTGTATCTGGTCTCTGCAGGAGTTTTTTGAATGACTTCAGTGACAGCTGGACCAAGCCTGCAATACTTGACACCAGTATGTGCAGACACACACAGAAAGAAGTTGATAGTTTAAAAGATTTTTTTCAAACAAATGTGCCTTTAAAGAACTCAAAGTAGAAAAGAAATATTATTAGACATAAGCATTTCTAGAATACCACAGTAATCTGCTGAGAGATTTCTGGTTTACCTGCTGGGGAGTAAGAAATTGAAGACGAGAAAGAGAACAACATAAGGTGTCAGAGTATAAAGGGGAACTCCTTTTCTTTTGCAGGTTGACCAGTGGAGCAGGAAATGTCTTGTATCAGACTCAGGAGTTTAAGTCAGGCAATTTCTTTATACATGGAAAACATTAGTTTTCAAGTTGCATGCCAGGCAGACAAACTAGCTGACCTATACTTTAATCTCTATAGCTGTTGAAGACGACTAATACAATAACTTGTGGAGGGTGTCAGAAACCTTACATTCATTTCTGTGAGAAATGCTTCTAACTTGATTTCTGTCCTGTTAGAACTAAGTCAAGTTAAAATGTTTCCTTTTGCCACAAAATGTCGACATCAAGTTAATAGTTGTTATTATTATATATAGAATAATTTCACATCAATCTACCAAAAATGGAAAACAAAATTACTAAGAGGAAATAAATATTTCACATTTTTTTAATTAAAAAAGTTATTGAAATTGAGTCATTCCCATGTAAGTTTTATTTTCTCAAAAGAACTGTTCTCTTAAAATTCTTTGACATACCTATTTATAAATATTGTTTGTACTGCTCTTATTTGTTTTCTTTTGCATTACTGCTCAAATAATTTCAAACTGTGATTTATGCTTATATGGCAACACAAAGGATTGAAGCTAGCCACAACTATTAAAACAGCCTGTGTGAGAGATTATGCTGTACTTACCTCATCCTGAGGCATTTTCCTGTGATCTCTTTGAATTAATTTAATTTGAAAAAAACCTTGTTTTGGAGTTAAAAAACACTGATTAATAGTTGGTTGTTTTAGGAAATTAATAACAAGAAATAACTTCAGCCGTTTTTGTCAAGCTACTAATTGTTTTGTTTATTTAAATTAAGAAAGCTATATGCCTACGGACATGTTATGAATTCTCAAGATTATGCAGCGTTCTCTCTGCCCAGCAGCAAAGACTAAAAAAAAATTAAAATCTGTAATTAAAGCTTCTCTTTACATACTTTCGTAAATGGAGAGAAAAAAAAAAATTAGACCAAAAAGCATTAATTTATTTATAAAAATGAAAGTCTGGTTTAGTGGCTCTTCAGTTAATTGGAAGACTTTATCCTACTTGAAAAAAGGGTGAAAATCAGGGACATAGCCTGTCCTCAAGGGCTGGTTATCATGAACCATCTCCAAGGAAACCTTAAATGGTTGGGGACCTTCTTTTAAATGAGAAAACTCTTTTGCTGCCAGGCTCTGGGCCTAAGCATCTTCATGTCTGTCCAAAACCAGAGAATATTGTGCCTTGAGCTGGCATCACAGCAAAACCCTACTGACTGAGATTGGGAGCGACAACACGTACTGCTTTCTTCTCTGTGAACAAACAGCATTGGAGTAGGCACAGTGCTGATGTGGAACAAGAACCAGCCTCTGAGCAGGGCATGCTCTAAATCAAAAGGCTCTTTGCAGTGGTGCCCAGTGACAGGGCCAGGGGCAATGGGCACAAACTGAAAT
This sequence comes from Eurypyga helias, assembly GCF_000690775.1. Taxonomy (NCBI): domain Eukaryota; kingdom Metazoa; phylum Chordata; class Aves; order Eurypygiformes; family Eurypygidae; genus Eurypyga; species Eurypyga helias. Next base: position 87,280 of record NW_010239323.1, read on the forward strand.
GCAGGAGGGTCTGCCTGAACACCAGGAAACACTTTTTTACAGTGAGTGTGACTGAGCACTGTCATGGGTTGCCCACGGAGATTGTGGACTCTCCATCCTTGCAGATATTCAAAAGCTGTTTGGACATTCTAGGTGTTCCTGCTTGAGCAGGGAGGCTGGACCAGGTGATGTCCAGAGGTACCTTCCAACCTCAATGATTCTATCATTTTGTGATTCTGTCTCATGAGCAAAATTGGAAACTGCCCCTGCCACTCTCACCCTCAAACCAATGGCACAGGAAGGCCCTTACTCTGTGCTTCTGAGCTTATTTGTGGAATAGTTTATTCACTCGTTTTTGTATTATTTTCAGGGAACAACAGGTTCTTATTTAATAGACTCTATGCTTAATGAGAAGCAAATATTCTGATTCTTATATATACTTAAGTATCTTTATGTTGCTTTGTAAATGGAGGTGTTATACATGAGCATGTGGTACAGAAGTAACTTATATTGTCACAGAAGTGTTTATTTTTTTTACATCTGCTGATGGCACACTACTTTCAGGTTCATACTCCTGATTCACAGTAATACACGGGAATACAAAGTGTATCTGGATGGGGCTTTTTTTTTTTATTTAACTTTTAAAGTGATTATGAATTTGGGTTAGTAAATTGTACTGTATTTCTCTAGCCTTGCAGATTTTACTCTGGTGAATGTTTCCTGGGTTTTTTTCAAGTTCTGATGCGCTGTTTTCTTCCTTATCAATATGATTCAGAAAGGGTCATATACAAATAGCTTATCTGTCTTTTCATGCTAGGAAAATTTCAGAAAAAGTTTTGTTTAGGTCCTAAACAGGTAATAACATCTTTGGTAGACATATTTAAATTATTTGAATGCTTAACCAAAGCAATTGCACTCTTCTCTGAAAGTGCAAATATTCCTTCTAAATCAGTAACCCAAAAGAGGAACGTTAAATAATTTGAAGCAGTGCTAAAACAGATATAATATAAAAAGACAGTCTTCTGAAAAAAAAAAAAAATTCTATATTCTTCAAATTCCATATTTTGGTTTGTAATGTATCTCTATAGTGAAGGGAACCATAAATAAATTATGAACGACAAGACTATCTTCCAGGGGTGATGGTTTTCCCTGAGGTACTACAGCTCTGAGAAATAGCTGACGAATAAAAAGGTGTGTGTGATGTGGTAGGAGCAGACAAAGTTAAAAACCATAATTATTCTGCAGCTAAGTATGGGTGCAGGAGGCTTTCAATCATATTCATTCCCACAGGTTAGATTTTTGGGTGATAATTCATGGGTTCAGCTCCATTTAAGCTTCCAGACTTACAACAGATTAATGCACTCAATGCTTAATTTTAAGTCTATTTAAGTCTGTAAATGCCAGAAATTTATTTGTTTGAACTTATTAGCTAGGAATTAACTAAAATATTTCAATGTTTATTTCAATGATATTTTCTTTTCCTTCCAATTTGCAAATATCATGAAAAAGTAAGCAAAAAACTATCCTGTTATTTCTAGAGTCCTGTTGAAGTGAGCTGAAGTACCGTGGCCAGAAGAAAAACAAATTTTCTGTTAATTTCATTTAAGTGACCTCTCTTTTTCTCTCTAAAATAACTTTTTCATAAAACATCTATTTATGAAATGTCACCATTTGCAGGCGTGATACAATTTACATTATATTGTAATTGAATTTCAAAAATAACTTTAATTTTTTTTTTAATGTTTGTACATTTAAAACTTTACTTTCAAAAGGAAAATACTGGTTGGGAAACATTTAATTTGGATTTAAAATTGTTTTTTGAGAAAAATATACAGTTCAACTGAATTGAAAATTACTCCTAATACACTTGGGAGAAAAGGCTTATATCGAATGCACTGAAAGGGAAACAATCTGAAATGGTTGGCAGGTTCTTAAAATAGGTTATTTTTTCTTTTTCATGGTGATGTTAAAGCAGTAAAAAAGATGCAAAGTATAATCAATGACTTCTGTGGGTATTGTTTAAACTGAGTGTTTGGAACGACAGTGGGGGAGATCATGCTTTCACAAGAGACACTCTGTTTAGGCCCAGTGAAACGAAAGAAGTAAAAAGCATATGGGAACAAAGTCTTCTAGATATGGCTGACAGTGTCTGGCCTAAGGCAGTGCTCTTGCACCCCTACCAAGGGTCTGATGGAGGCTCCCTTTGCCTCAGAGTAGCACAGTCCCTGGTCTTAAAGACAACATCAGTCCCATGAAGATAACCTGCTCAATTCCACGAGAAGCTGTGGTGCTCACAGACACATTTTAAGGAAGACATGAATGTCTGTGAAGCCTTTTAAAATATCTGTTTATTAGACTTCTATTGTTTTATTTCACAATGCTTTAATTTTCTTTCTACACATACACCCCCCTCACCCCTCAAAAATAATTACGCAGTAATAAGCAGTTTTTAAAGTAGTTTGGTGTCATTATCATATAGACACATAACCCACTATGACAAAAAATGTATCAGGAACACATGTTGGGGAGTGAGCTTTGGATCTGAAACCGAAACAGAAATCTGTGATAGCCTTTTCAAGATGGAAAGTGCTAAGCAGAAGTGAAAATATTATTGCAATATGACTGTTAGAAATTATTACAAGATCAGTCTTTACTATTAGCTAGTACTCACTGTTCTGCTTGTTGGGAAGGTATGTGATTTTTTTGGATTGCTCAACTACAGTAATTGCTGCCAGATGGATGCAATTTTAAGATCATTATTTGTAATCCTTCCTGTGCCCTCAGTATTTTATCTTACAACAACTGTAATTAGGATGTTCCTCAGCAGTTTTTGCTGAGACACATTCTTTTCTTGCTCAGCCAGGTTAAAACGCGACTAAATTAATCTTGTGCAATTTATCTAAGGAATATAGGTTTGTTGATGTGCTGTGATTTTTAACATTTAATTAGAAAGAGTCAGAAAGCTCATTAGCAGTACAGTATGATAGCACAGACCATTAGGACTCAGATGCAAACCTTAGTGCACCTTTGTGTTCCACCACGTGCAGGTGGCAATTACCTGAGTAAGCAGAGCTCTCCTGGCACGAAGCATGGCAGTAGCTAAGTGAGGGGAGATTTTGACAATGAGACCCAGTTTCTTTGTCAGATATATGGGAACTGGTCTGACTGAAACCCATGGGAACCAAATGCACCACAGGCAACCAGCAGTCCAGTGGACTCAAGGTGTCTTTCTTGGGATTGTTCTTTCCGATATGTTTGCTTTCCAGAGCTGTAAGGCCAAAATTCTAACTTATAATATTACATCTATTGCATATATTCTTATAAAGACCAGATGTGATTTTATTAGGTTAAAGAGCAAGCCAGGGTGCCTTTGGCCTCCTCCCACTGTTAACACTCACCAGTTTTGCATCAACTCCCTAATCCCATGACAGTGACATGGCTGGACAACTTTCCCAGCCAGAGAGCAAATCTAGCTGTTACTGATAAAACGTCATCAATATACAGAAATTATTTATCACAAATGGTTTCATTTCTATAGATAGATGTGATAGAATTTTATCCTAGCAATATACTTTGTGTTGTTTCAGCTGTAAACACTATGTGTAAATGTTGACCAACTAATACCCACTATACAACAATACCCAATTAAACATACATTTTATTCAGTAGAAAAATTTCTACCAACTAGACCAGAAATAGGATCAGACTGTAGATCTTTAGTAAAATCATGTGTTACAGAAACTAACAATTTGCTGGGTGTAGTCCAAGAAGAACTATGATTTCCAGGCATGTTGATAAATAACTCTGTCAACTCTGTGCCCCCTGAGCTTGCCACTTTGGACTCCTTTTTCATTTCTCCATACAATGTGTTCTTTATAAAAATTATTATTATGGCTTGGCAGAGAAAAGGATGGAGGCATGTAATGTTAAAGGAAAACCTTTTTGTCAGCAATTAATTCCTATTTTTGCCTAATATTGAAAGAATGGGAATAATTAAACTTTAGTCCCTAATTAATTTCTTTTTTGTTTTGTGTTTTTTATAATCTTTTTCTGTACTCTACTTTAGGCACAAAAATGTAACAATTGTTTTGCAAAAGTATAATACAACAAAAGAAAACGTCATTCCAAGTCTTCTCAAGTAACAGCCCCGATGCCCCATGCTGAAGGACTTTGCTTGACACAATGCATCTCATCAGTGGACAAAATTACACAGTGGGAGATAGATTCTGATCTAATTAAAAGAGCTGGCAAAGGGGAAATAACCACGCTCCTTATTCATCTGCAAAACTATCCTAAGAGGCTTCAGGTTAGAGCTCTTAACAGGGTTGATCCCAGCTGTTATCTCTTTCATGACTCATCCAAAGAATATGAGCAAGCAACAGCTGGAGCCTGGACTCTGCCTCTTTCTACAACATATTGGATGCCAAAAATGGGAGCAGATACTTTTCCTGAGGTTCTGTAGTGCTTCTTTCTGGGCTGGCACTATTCCTAGTTACTGCAGCAGCATAAATTCCTACCATGCATGAGTTATACAGTCTGTCAGGCCACTTAACATGTGGTTTGTCCTAGCCCTCGTTCAGGCCGTGCTCCCATTTAGGCAAATGTGAGCTTTGTGACTCTACATGATAAGAGGCTGTAATGACTGATTCAGCAAAGCTCCTTAGTGCATATATAAGCTGTACATGTGTTAGGTTCATCCTCATTCAGGAGAGCTTTATTCATAAGGTGAATTTTGAACACGCACTGGAGTGCTGCATTGATATTACTAATACACCTTCTAACCTCTACTACTTGAATGCATTGCAGTTTTCTAAAAAATGATAGCAGATCTGTAATGTACTGAGGTTCTAGTTAGGCACCCATTTCATGGCATTTTAGGTTTGAGAATGCTTTATTACAGCCTGCACTGTAAGAAAATATTTTGCCTGCATTCAGATTGGAAGGGTTTAATTAAATCTCAGTTTAATGGACTTCTGTGGAACATGAAACTTACCCCACAAAGTGAAGGCCAGAGACTGAAAGATGGCAGAATGTCAGATGGGTTATGTAAGCCATGCAATTCAAAGCACACTCTAATTTACTATCCTGCAGAGACTGTTTATACATTCTGTTTATATAGCAAGACAGTAATGATGTTATCTGACTTTTGCTTTGTTTTGAACATCCAAGGTTAATGTATTAAAACAAAAAAAGGTGACTAAGTCAGGTTTTTTCTTGGGCATTACTTCGAATAAATTATTTGGAGTAAAGACTCATGTTCCTTTTTTATTTTGGATCAGTATGCTTAGTGTTCATCCCAACCAGCAGAGTAAATTGGTGGAGACTTCTTGCAAGCAAAGACAACATAAATGTAATTTGGAAACTGCTCTGTTTATTGCAAAGGACAAGATGAAAATGTGATGTATTCAGAATACGTCAGCGAGATCCTTGTGGCATAGCTGGTGGTAGGAACTGCATTTGGTAACTTTTGTACGCTCATAGCAAGTATGGTAGCGCATTACTTAAACTGCAATAACTTCAGGTTTGCAGGCAGGTTTCAAAAATAGTCTGACCAAAATGCTCACTGACAGTAAATTTAATGATTACGGAGTGGAGGATAAGAAGGTACTGCATTGTGATGGCTTTTTCAATTTTTACAGCTGCAATATGCATGCTATATACCTCTCTAACACTTCTCCATAGCTTAAAGAGTGGAGCTATGAGATGTATTACACAGCTATGGAATAACTTCAATAGTGGTTCAAAAGGATAGTGAGAAATTCAAAGTTCCTCTATTTAGTGTATTACTGCAGATCATCTTTTTGGCAATCATCTAGGCAAAGATCCTAGACAGAACCTTTCTTTCTAACTTAGATCTAACTTAGAGGTGGTGTGAAAATCCTCCTCTTCTGACCCAATTTTTTCAGAGCATCCTCTCCTACTAAGAAATCTTAAGATATGCTAAGATGTTGACAGTAATATACACATCAAACAGAGTTTAACAAGGACTGACTCCTTCAGTATAAGACCCCATTCCTGCCTCAATTTCTCACAAACAACATACATAATAGCTTAAGTCATCAGGTTGCTGAGGGGAGAAGATTCCTTGATCAGACATAAGTCAGACCAAAGAATCTGGTCTGACTTATGTCTGATCAGGGACTTAAGTGATCAAAATGGATCTCTCTGCTGATGCACAGGCTATAGTGTGTGTTCAAGGCAGTCTTTGCCCCACTGCTATTTAACTCACAGCTCCTTGGCATCAAAAAGAAAAGTCCTCAGCAAGGTTTTTCTGAATCTTCTATCCCACACTACTTTTCCCTCCTTGTGAAAAGAATGGCATTATGTGACCCTTCTCTTCCACTCACATATTCAAAATATTGATGTGTAAGGCCTTGGGTTCGTAGCAAGTCCATGCATACTTGCAAGGGTAAACAAGAGATAAGATCTTGCATTTCTTTCCACTCTTACTTCCCATTCCCTTCATGCCCTACTGAACTGTTCCATCTTCTCTCTCACAGCCCCAGCCTCCCAAAATAACCACTAATTCCTCCTAAACTCCCTTACCCCCATGAGCACTGCTGAAATTCAACAACCTTGCATCTCTCGTCTCCTACTCACACTTTTCCAACAAGCTATGCTGTCATCATCACAGAATAGCATTTGCTATCCCCAAAATAAGGACAAAAGGGGGTACAAAAATGTAACATTTGCCTACATTGTTAAGACTAGTATTGATTTGCTTTGTTTTCCTTCCTCATGGAAACAAACACAATAGGTTCCATTAAATGTTCTACCCCTCTGGCTATTAGCATAAAACAATAGCTCAGCTCAGAATGATAAGTTGCTGACCTCTAGTCTTGCCAGTCTCTGGCCCTCTTTGCTTCTGTCTCTCAAAAGCAGATGGTGCCAAGCCTTTCTCCATGGATAACTTTTTCTTCATTCTTCTTTAATCCTGAATCCCATGGAAATCCCATTTCAAGATCATTTTTCCTTATATCTAGATCTTACTCAGCAGGGTACAATCCTAGGCAGATATCTTTAGAAAACCTTCCCTTAACAGCTTAAATTACTTCCTCCTACTAAGCAGGGAGAGCTACTTCTCAAAAGATGACAGGCTAACACTGGCCCAAACTGCTTTGGAAAGGGGATACTGTTGAACTCTTCTATGTCCCTAGTAAAGATCCTGTCCATCCTGTGAAAGAATGTAAATATTTTAATAAATAAAATAAATAAATACATTTTAATAATTGCCTGGTAAATATATAATTACTCCATACACTCAGTGTTTGACCATACAGTTCAAAACAGTTCCTAGAGCAACCAGGAAATGTCATTTCATCTGATTTATGTTCTTCAGACCTAGATGACAGGCTATTTAGCACAGCACTAGTGCACTAAGAAATGGATGGGAACTGGTTTACAAGTATTAAATTCATGTTAGTAACGGAGAAGCACTTGTTTTAATTAGGTATTTCAGTGCTGTATATTATAGCCATGACCAGAGCTGCTGGGTGAACATGGGTCTGCAGATGGATCGAAGGGTCTTCACTGCAGGGAATTATCTGCTGCAGACGCAAAGAATCACAGTTCCTGGGAAAACTCACTCTTTTCTGATGATCATCCTTTTCTACAGTTTTCACAGACCCATATTAATGTAGAAAGACTGTTTATTTAACAGGATTTGATGTTGGATGAAAGAGACCTTCTCAGTTCAGCTACAGACTTTACGTACAATGTTAGGCAAGTCACTTTAAAGATCCTGTATGTAACGTGGGCAAGAAATTTCACATGCACTCTTAATGTTTAGATGAGCAGCAGGAGACTTAGAACTTGTGCACAGATTTCTTGTCTATTCTACTGAAGAAGGATCCTTCTCAAGCTAGTAAAAGTTACCTTGAGGAGAACAGGCTTTCTTAAAGTTGAAGCAAAAATGGGGTAGCTATAAATAAAAGTAATGTAAACCCACTTTTAACTTGGATTCCAAGTTAATATAGAGTCCATACAATTTTCACTACCTGGCCTGAACCTGAAAACATGTGAACTTTTCCACCGAACATCAATGACTGTCACAAATCCTCTAACCTCTATTGAATGAAAACAGGTGCCAAGTAGTTTTAGAATATGTCATCAGATTTTTTTCTGTGTTATAGGGCAATACCTTAATGACTTGATCCAAGAAAAAGAATTGTGACCTAACAACCTTACCAGCCACATAAGTGACACAGATCCTATCTTTTCTGTGGCTGAGCTACCCATTCAGTAGAAAGTTTGTTTGAGTATTGAATTTTAAACAGACAAAATCAATCACCTTCCCTTGTCTGCTCCCGTACAAGATTCTGATGGGGTTTGCTTCCCATTTTAGAACATCAGTGCATGTTAATTTAGAGTATGAACAAACTAAGAAGTTAAAGGTACTAAGAGTTGATTTTGCACAAAAAAGAGGTAATGTTCTAAAGGCTGTTTTGTACACAATTCTATAGATAGGATGCAATTGATACAGCTGGTTTTAGAATGAAATCAATGGACATCTCTTTGTAGAAGCCAAGGCAGTGTATCACCCCAAACACTTAAAAGCCATTGTTAGATTGTTGCTCTCCATTGCCTTTGCTTCAGTCAAACTTAATTAATGGGCTCCAGGTGACAAATAAGCGTAAAGAGACAGAATCAGCAAAGTAAGGTGAAAGCAAAAGGTGCCTGTGAAAAGAAGAGGATTTGCAAGCTGCCCTTAAGGATGATTTTTTCCATTTCCTAAACAATGTGCTGGTAAAAGTCATTTAGTCTATGTCATTTATTCCAAGATAGATCAACTGATATTCCTTGTGACTAGCTAGAGAATAAGTAAAGGAGTAATCCAGCTTTCAATATCACTCAAAATTCTGTTTATTTGCCCAAGATTGCACCTGCATATTGGTAACACCTATGTTTAGAGAGTGAGTACCTCTTGGAGGTACCTTCCCTCTTGGAACTGCACCAACTTATTTCTTCTCTTCTAAGCTGCCATAGGATGGCTGTACAGTTTCAATTTTATTTCCAATTTACCTAGGCTGAATTGGATTCAATGGCCTGAATTCTTCTTTAATGCCATAGGCCCAGTTCTTATTCACAATAAAACTCTTTACAGTATTGTTTTAGAGACACATGGAATTAGGGAATAAATAAATTCAACCACTTTAACAGGATGCATTCAACTATGAATATGTGCTCAAGACTGTTACATAAAACTGGTCATTTCCAATGGAAAGGCTGTAACTTTCTTAGTGTCTCTCCTTTCAGTCATCAGAGCTGTATAAAAGGGACTTAGTATAAATGAATCTTTGTACTCCGATTTCTATTTCTTCATTGCCATACTGTGTCATCCAATTACTCTTCATCCCGCTGTGTGACTAGAATTATTTTGTCATGAACCATTTTTAAAGTCTCCAATGATAAAAAGGAGAAAAAAAGTTTTCCTTAAAAGAAGTCAAGAGAATAAGATTGATGACCTTTCTTCATGAATCCAACAGTTTAAATTAAAAAATCCAAAGCCCTCATGACTCTAGTTAATTGTACTTTGGAGATGGGATTTCAGTATTTAACTCTCTGCAGTCATAATGAAAACATGTCTGAATAATTTTAATTTTTTTTCCCTAGTATTTCATCATGATCTTTTAGTTATGGAATCAGAAATACAGGAAACATTTCAAAACCAGCCAGTTGAGACAATAAGCAGTTAAAAAACTCTGGAAAAAGAGTGCCTTAATGCTGCAAAGATGTAAACATGTGCTGAAATGTATGCATGAATAGTCCCATGTGTAAAGTTAATTGCCTAGATCAGCACATAATGATGATGCAGCACCATAGTACAAATAAACTAAAGTGATTACATGGACAAAGACTGTATCTTTTCATTTTAAGAAGATAATAATTAGAATATTACATTTCCTTCCTGTCTTTATTTGAAAGGGTGCATAACAGAGATAACTCACACAACTCCTTCTGGGCAGTCTTATTAACTCTGACTGAGGTCTTGCTTAGCTCTTCACCTCTCTGCAGTCTGAAGATTAGAAAGCAAGCACCCAGAGCACTTCCTCTCCTGCCATCGGCCTCCAGTTTTATATCCCTGTTTTAATAACTGTTGCATGAAGTGATCTCTGTCTAGGACACACTTTTCACAAGGTCTCTTTCCCCCTATCCTACTGACAGCTTATTGTGACTGAAGTGGAAATGTTACATAAACCAGGCTGTTTATGGAAATGTGATTTTTGTCACATGAGCTCTATCCTGATATGACAGGCTCTCTAGCTGTCTCCAAGTATTAAATATATTAATTATATCTGTCATTATGCAATTCCCCTCTTATCACCACTGGTTTTTATAGTCCTGGTAAAATATACTCTGAGCACTAAAATCATTGCACCTTAGTACACTTTAAGGTTTATAACAATCTGACATAATAAGGATACTGTCATTGCAGAAACACCTTCCTACACCCATGTGGGTACTTGAAAATCTCTGCTTTCTCCATCCTCCTACATAAATATAGTAGCTTAGGAACTTTTATGCTGTGTCTTGGTTTTTAATGGTAAGAGATGTCAAGTACCATTTAAAACAAGAGATGAAAAGGGGACAATTCAGCTTTAACTGTAATGCAGCTTTCCTGTACATGTAGTCACCTGTTCTGCTTCTGTGAACGGCAAAAAGTGTGAGAAAATATGAAAGAGCTAAGGTTTTAAACTAGAAAACATTAAGATCCTATCTTGGGAACACTTTCTCTCACACTTGGATACCTAAAGAACATAAACAGCTTAAGGTGACAGACTTTGATGCCAGTCTAACTCCCCCCTCAGCAATTAAACATGCAAGATTTCCACATGTGAGATCTAAACTGGTGGATCTAATGTCCACAAGTGTATCTAATACCTATGTATAGCTTGCTGTCTAGCACTTTAGCATCCTGCCTCCCCTCATGACAGTGGTTCAATGGCTGGCTTCTCAAATCACAAGACACAGGTTTCAAAGCTCCAGAAAATAAGTTCATTTGGAGCCCTCAAAAATAAGCTCAACTGGGACTTTGCTAATCTTATCCTCTTGCCTCCAAATTGTACCATCAAAATAATGGATAAGTCTAGACTGCACTTCTGGATTCTGATGCCTGAGTGTAAGATTTCTATACAGGTTAAGAATTCCAGATTTTCTGCATACAAGGACAAATTCCATATATGTTATGTTTATAATAAAAAAAAATTTGAATGTATATAGAGAAAATTAGCTAAAGCCTGGAGGACACTGGTGTTTTCAAATCATGATCTAGGTTTTGGAGATATAATTGTTTAAGTACTGCTTTTGCCCTGTCGTTAAGGTACCTGTTGGTAGGTTGGCAATCAATATCAAGATGCTAAATTGACTGTTTATGTGTTACCATGTTGTGCAGCACATCTGGATCACAAAACTGCAGAGTGGCAAAGCATTCACCATAGCTCAGCAGCAGAAGTAAAGATTGGTACCCAGCTATCCAGTATGGCTCAAGTAGCAGCTTTGGATCACTTGTTATATTTTGCTTTGTTGCTCATTTGCTTTAGGACTGACACAGTTCTGACTCTTGTCAGAGTGACAAGGATGGCTACAGCCGTTGCCTGTTTCGACAGCAGTGTTTTGGAAGAGACCAGGGAGTTTTGCAGTGGTGAGACATGACAGATGCCAGCCCTTACACTAATGCGAGAGGAAGACGGACTTCCTCCTGAATTTTGACAGCGGCACCTAGGAGGAGGGAGGCCTGCGCGCACCCCACCGAGGGGGCTCACCTTTCGGGGAAGCGCTGCGCGGCGGCAGCCCGCGGTGTCTCCCCGTC
>NW_010239324.1:0-2956 GCF_000690775.1 Eurypyga helias
AAATTATTAAAATAAAAATAATTATAATTTTTTGAAAAGCCTAATTTTTCAGTCAAGCAGTTGAAATTGCAGTCACAGGCCAACGAGGAAATGTTTGCAACCTGCAGACCAAGGCTCAGGTACCGTAATCGTGTAGAGAATTATTTTCAACAACCTGTATATTCAGGGAAAATTAATAAATAACCTGAGCAGCTCATGAACAACAACAACAAACAAAAAACAAAACAAAAAAAAACCACCAAAGCCTGAAGATTGCAAAAGGTGTGCTGACTTCTGCAGGTGTTGTACAGTTGTCTCCAACTCCTTTGGAGAACCTCTCAAGAGCCTTCCTGTTTGAGACGGGCCGTCTGTCACTAGTTCAGGCTCTGGAAGAAACACTCGTGTTTCGCTTGTGTGAAACGACTGCCTTGGACCAGAGTTAGAGCGGTGGAGAGGGGACAGAGTTTTTAAGCCATTTTTGTTTCGGTCTCTTTTTCAAGGACTGTCGGAAGGAACATTTCTGGCAAAAGCGGTCTCTCCTCCATGGCGCAGCTGAGGGTCAGGAGCACGCAGCAATCTGGGACGTGTTGCAGTCAAACAGCAAGGACAGGAGATGAATTGCTAAACCCTAATGTGACAGCAGGCTACCCATCTTGGCTGTAAGTGACATGGGCTTGAACAGGCACATCAGCTTGTCCTAAGAAAACAGCTACTGTGGGTTTTCGGTGTATCGATGACCTGTGCAGTTGTATGTCATCTGTCTTCCTGCATACGTCCTGTCCCGTCCCCCTGTCTCCGTCCCTCTGTCCTTGTCATCTTTACACATGCATCCCCCACTGGTGCCATTTGTCTCATAAATTCCTTTTAGGAATTGCTTTTCAAAGTTATTCCGTAAGCCGGTTTGACATTTCAGAACAGTCACCCTGCCCCTGAGACACCTTTATGACTCTAAGAGTGCATCAACCTATTCAAAATTCAGGAACCCTAGCAGAGGAAACTGAGGGGGACATGACTACTCCCTAAAAAAGGCTGGCAATTAAACTTCTCCTTAAGACACTGAATTTAAAGCAACTTATAACACTTTGGTCTCTGAGCTCAGCTGTATTTTAATGCATACTTTTGATTACAGATGAAATAAAGATTAAAATTAATTCATCACCCTCTCACAGTTGTTTGCCTGTTCGTATTTAAATCACTATGGAAACAGACTGACCTCCGGTGCTACCCTGTAAGAGGAGCACACACTTACCAGCAGCATAGTAGCAGTACTAGTACATGACCTAAGCTACTGGTTGTAACTGGAACAAAAACCCCTGGGTGTTCATATCTTGCTTCTGTGAAGTCTGCAAAAGGTGATCAGGAAGAAAAATGCCTTTGTACGTTTCAAATAATTCTAAAAGAATATATTCCTTCATTGGGAAGGAAAAATGAACTGAAAAAACCCATAATTTTAAATTATTTCAAACGGGCAGGAGGTGTAAGGAGGTGTAATTTGTTACAGGCAAATCTGTAACAAGCATCCAGCAGCATTTTTGACAGTCTGTATTGCCTGCAGATACTGCAGTTCAATTAACGCCATCCTAAATGGTCATCAAAATGAGCTGCCTGTGAATGGTAGAAGGAAAACTGGAGAGAAACATTTCAGATCTGACTTCAGAGCTCTTGCCTAGTTTAGTTGAGATTTCTGGCGAACGGTTTCTTGCGGCTCTATTTATAGCTGGAACTTCAGCTGAGCTGCTTTTTATAAATGGGCTTGCTATCTCTCGGTGCTCGGACTAAACTACAAAAAAGCACTTGCACAGTGGCAAACGTGTCTCTGCATAGGAAGCTGATGTAAGGCAGCTGCTGGATTTTCAATCCCACTGCTGGTTTACGCTGCATTAATTTGGCCTGTGCTGCAGAAAGAAGAGGGCCCTAATTGGCAGAGGGATGTTATTAGATAAGCAGATGGGAATTGTCACGAATGATTAAAAAAAGCACCCACCCAGGTCTGTAGAGTATAAATACCTCCACACTGCACTTCAAAAAAGAAGGAAGAGGCTGCTTTATTCAGGCTGCTGCTATATAGTGGAGATGGTATTTCTGTATCAGTAGACCTGAATTATTGTGTGGGTCCAGAATTGGTTGTGAAGATCTTTGGTACCTTAAATGTTGTAGGGTTTTTTTTTGTGTTAAATCTTGGATATTCAGTAAGAATAAAGATGCCTGTTGAGAAAGTGCTTGCCAAAAGACACTAGTAGTAATAGTAACAGTGATGCTGTACCTACAGCACCTTTGTTCTGCAACTGTGGGGGCAGAAAAGAAAGGTAGAACAAGCCAAGCTAGTCCCAGACCCCCGAGTGGCAGTGTGAGCGGAGCTACGTGTATGTATTACATCAGGATAACAGTGAGGTGAATACTGAAACGAGGCAGCCGGGTGCTACCAGGGTAGAGCGGCTTTAGAGTCGGCCTGTTGCTAGAGATGCATGCCCTGGGAGACGCTTGTTTTCGGTGCCCCTGACGTGAGTGTTTGTGCGTGAGAGAGGTTTCTGACCACATCGCCCGAAATGGCTGAACATCCTGCTAAAACCAGCGTCTGAGTGGATGCGGAGGTGGCTGCCAGGTTCCTCGAGACTTGGGATCGTTATTCCGATGGAAACTGCATGCTTCGGTGTGGTTTTATTAAGCTTCTCCCCTTACAAGGGGGTTTCTGGATTAGTGCAAACTGCCACGGGGAAACAAGGTGAGTCCCTTTCAGCCAGGCTTTGCTCAGACCTTCTCGCGCAGCTTCCAAGCACAGAAGGGACCAGGGATCTGGCCGGAAGCCACGGGGCAGGCTGCTGCCTGCTGAGACGGCCCTGAGCCCGCTGCTCAAAACTGGGCCCAACACCTCGCGTCTGGGTGTCCGTGGATCCCGCTTCCAGGTGTAACACCGCTCCCCGGAAACGCCCAGAGCTCCGGCGGGCTCCCCTTGGCCACAGCCCACGGCGGCCGTTCC
>NW_010239325.1:0-29447 GCF_000690775.1 Eurypyga helias
GCAGTCGCAGGGGCGGCAGCCGTAGGCTCCGAAGCCCCAGTAGCCAGGGAGGCAGTGGTCACAGCGGGGCCCTGCCACGCCAGGCTTGCAGGGGCAGTCGCCAGTGCTGGGGTCGCAGAAGGTGCGGGGGCCCAGGGGGAGCGTGGCCGACCCCAGGGGATGGCAGGAGCAGGCTGTGGGGGACACCGTGGTGGGAGAGAACATCGGTGAGGGCAAATGCTCTGCAGGACGAAGGCACAGGAGATGCCTGCGAAACCCCTGCTCTGCCCAGGGACATGGATGGGGGTTCTGGGCTTTTATTCCCTCGCCTGTATCGATTGGACCAGAGTCTCACTTTGGAAACCGTATGATTTTAACTTCTGTGAGCTATCTTAATTAATCAACCTACCCTGTTTTCACATTATGTTTTGCCAAACAGGCCTTTATTGCTTCCCTTACAGCATCTGGACTCCAGTCCCACCAAGTACCTGGGGATGTGCCTGGCTCACCATGATGTTTAAGCAGCTGTGAGTGCTTCATTGCAAAAATGAATTGGAGCATAATTGCCTTCTAAAGTAGTAAAAACTGTCTTGCTGCCAGGAGGTTAAAAAAAAACTCAGAATGGTCATTTTAATTAAAGTTGAGTAAAAAGTACCCCTCTGTCTCAGTATGATTTTCTTTTAAAGCCATCGTTTCTGTACATTAAAAAACGAGAACACGGATGGCTCAGAGATGTGCTTTTTCGCAATATGAATCTCAGAAGTGGAGGCTGTGGTCATTTGTGACTCTTCCTGCATAACCCCAGCTGCTCTTTTTTCCTCCCCCGCAACCCCTTGCAGCAGAACAATGCACTGGAAACGCACTGGGGCACACTGGGAGATATGGCCGTTCTTACAAATCAGAAAGGATGCCCTAAAATAGGTGGTGTGAAGTTTTCCTTGCCTACTTCTTGGGATTTTTCTTTTGCATAAATATAATTTGTGTCTGTTGCAAGACTACAGGGTTTTTTTCCCCCAAACATGTAAATCTTTTCCAAGATCAGAAATACAGTTTTCAAAAGTGTGTTCTCCTTTGCTTAAGATTTGGTTCTCTGATCAGAATGTGTTACGGTCAGCCTTGTGCATTATGGCAAAATATTCCCCACTGGAATATTTCTGTCTAAATCTCCATTTACATAAATACTGGATTTCCTGAGAAAATTTTATTTAGAGGTAAAATCTTCCCAAATTCTAATATGAATATTTTTATTATGCAACTGCGAAGGCAATAAAGCAGAAAAGCCCCTGCATGCATCACAGTCCTTCTTTCCCTTAAAATGCTCACTGCTGCGTACACATATTTAATTTTGATCTGACAAGATCATTGTGGTTTCAAGGATTTGACATACCCAGAGTGTCATTTCAAAATATTAAAGGATAAATTAGCATTGGCAGTCAACTTAGAGGCGACTATGATTCCAAAATCTTTGCCAAAGTAATCCCCAAACTTTCCCCACCCTTTCTATTCCCAAACAAATATAATTACATAAAATTAAAAGATTAGAAAGCCTCTCCACAAGCTGCGTAACTAGCTGCAGGCAGTGAACTCGTGTACCTTTAATAGCATAGTTTTCAACAGTGCTCACTGAGACTCGCATACCTTTCTCCTGAAGTCTGTGAAGTGTTTTACACCTGACACATGTAGTCCAGTGCTTTCTTCTCCTACTAGATTCGGTGGGTATTTCTGGCATTCCTCAGCCCCTTCAGGGGAAATATCAAGCACTTAAGGCTCCTCTGTTCTCATGCAGTCAGTGAGCTAAACCCACTGTTCAGAGAGATATTTGGTCCTGTTTTGGTCGGGTTTCAGCTGAATTTTACTCCCAACCCTACTGGACTTGGAGCTTTTAATGTTTTACAGAATGTCTTTGCATATTTTTTTTTCTAATGGAAAATTTAATGGCAGCGGCAACACTATGGTAAGGCAAGAACATTACATTTACAAAGGCTGTTATGAAAAATACAGCAGCAAGCTCATCAGCAATTAAAATGTCAATTAAAAATGAAAATATAGTTGGCTATGCTTTCTAATAAAAGCTGCAAAGAGATGTTTTGTAAAGGTTGGCTATTTCTACATGGGCTGCGCACACCCCCTTGCATGGACCCCGTCCTTCCTGGCTGCTCCCCTATGGGCTACCAAGGTGCCGCCCTGCTTTCCATTGGCGGCCGGTGAACTGAAGCTTTTTGGTCTTGGGTGGAGGCCCAAGATGACACCATTTGGATGCTTTGGGTGGCAGCTGTACAGGAGAGTAAATGTTTGTGAGGTGCTGCAGTGTGAACGTGCTGAGCAGTGCAGACATTAAGTGCAGCCTGTCCCCAAGCACTGAGCAGAGAAATGAGACTAGAGCTCAGGTAGGAATGCACTGCACCAGCTCTGAAAGAACTACAAGGAAACAGGACCAAGTGCTTCCATACTACAGCAACGAGAGGAAGAAAAGGTACAACATTTGGCACCTGCTGCAGCTCTTGCCTGGGCTGCTGCACTGAGGGTCAGTTTAGACCCTGTTTTCTCCTTCAGCCCAGCCTGCCTCACTGTAGCATGGGCAGTAGGACACCCACCTCCAGCAAGGTGAGTGGAGCAGATGAGCAGAGACAAAGCAGCTACAGACAGGGCTGGATACACGCATGGAGCACGAGGCTCTCAGTGTGAGGCTTCCAGACAGTGCCTGTCGCATGTGCCGCGGCCACCCCGCTAGGGAGGCTGGGGGTCTCCATGGCCAAGGGAGCTCCAGCAAGAGAAGGGCTGGCTGGGCACCACTAGTCTGGAGCCAAGAGAAACCTTCCATAAGTGTGACCTTTTTGCTTTCCTTTTGATTCATAAGCCGCATTGCTAAACTGCCAATTTACCCCTCTGGTCTACACAGTAATATTTTGCATGTGCCTTCCACACACGTATGAACTAACAGCCGCCTGCCCTGGCACTGCATGTGCTGATGGGGACTGAAACCTGGTGAATGGGACTCCAGCAAGGCTGGATTTCCCCGCCCTGGATCAGCGATACTGTTGTGGTTTCTTCAGCTGCCAGCTAACCTTTGGAAATGACAAATATTTACCCTCAAAAACCTACAGTTGAAAAGCAAAAATAAACTTGGCAATTATAAAACCCGATTTATTGTCTGCAATTATACTGTAGCTGAGGCTTAAAAATTCATGAGGGATGTAAAGAAAAGGACTGATAGGTATGGTGGGGAGAAGGAGTCATCAGATTGCTGTTTTAAACAGCAGAACGTCTCGTTTTATCAGGTACACACCTACTCCTGAGCAAATATTATACACACTCTTCACCTACAAGAATCTTTAAAGTATCCTTAAAGATTACAGCTTAACAACTCCTTTATTTACTTTAACCTTGGTATTTTAAAATTTTCACTGCTACCTTGCAGTTGAGCAATAACGGTGCCTTGAGCCAGAAGCAAGCAGGCAACGCCGTGGCCTTCCCAGAAAGAATAACAGGGCACCACGCATATCCCTTGTTATTGCAGACCATGGCACGGTCCTTGGAAATGTTCCAGGCATAGGCTGTAATCAGTCTTATATAATTTAATTTAACATTCATTAGTCATATGCTGCGGCCCTGTGAACTGCTGGGCTCCCTGTGAGATCCCAGGTCCCTGGGTGCAGGGGGCAGCCCCGGCAGCAAGAGACGAGAAGGGAAACGGTGAAGGGGTCTTAGGGAGATGAGAGTTTGTGAGGGTTTGAAAAGCCCAGAGAGAAATAATCTGTGTGTTTGTGTCAATAGGGTCTCTGAAGGGAAAGCATTCAGATAATCCCTGCATTTTTGTGGAACCCAGTTTATGCTGGGTAAAGTTGTCTCCTTGATACCCGAGTACTTCATGCCCTGTAATTCATAAACACTGGAAGAAAAAAAAAATAGAGTAGATGTACTTAATGCAGAAGGTAGATAAATGTAGACGACTTCTCACTGTACTCAAGGCTATCTTACCGTTCTCATCAAATATATGTCACCTTTCGTCTTTAAATACCAGAGTTCACGAATACATCGTGGTTCATAAAGAGGCTGGATAGTTGCATTAAAGAGTAACAGAATCAAATTTATAGTCTTTATGCCAGACACACTTTTTTGGGGGGAGGAAATGTGGAAAGGGAATGCCATGGGCCAGTGATTTAGAGATGAATGCTGGAAGCTGAGAAGTCTGAGCACCAGCATTTGTGTCTGCCGTTACATCAACAAAAATACCCATTAATCATCTCATCTCCACAGCTTCCTCCTGCCCAGAAGAGCTGGGAGAAGCTTTTTAATCAAGTCTCCTGGGACTTGGCTAACATATAGCTAATGACGTGATGTAATGCCTGACTTCATTAGCGCTGGTCTAACTTGCACACAGGCACGTGTACACTGTTGGCAGCCTTCCCTTCGAGCTGAGGCCGTTTTGCAGCGATACATCCTGAGACTTCTGTTTCCATCTGGTTTTACAAGGAAGAAGGCTCTGTGCTGGCCAGAACAGGAGGTGCCATTGGACTCCCTCTTGGACCCTCCAAACAGCCATAGGATTTGAACTGGGTGTTATGGCATCAGGAAAACCCTACGATGGGTTCCTTGTGAAACTCCATCTCTTCGACAGGCTGCATGAGACATCACAGGAGATGGCAGACACTCCTACTACCTCCAAGGTGAAGGGCGGTGTTTTTAGGTGTCCAGAAGACTGCACTCAAATCAGTGCCAAAGCTTGAATTGGCTTCAATGGCCTCAGAAAAGTATGTGCTCTATCCTGATGGCAGCTGGCATGCAAAGAGCATCAGGAATTGCAATCCTAGTGAAGGTAGCACAGCTGCAGTAAAAATGCATTTTGGAGCTTGAGGGTCCCATACAGAATTTATTTCAACCTTTCACCCTGCATTTTCTAGCAGGAGTCAACTAATCCAGCTGGTATTTTTTCTTAAACAGCAAGGCTGAATCCATGAGAGTTAGGAAAAAACCCTCAAACTCCTGCTTTGACTCTAAATGCAAGGTTTAAACCTGTTTTTTCACTAATGAGACTCCAAAACAAAAGTTTGTTGCATAAGTTCTGGCAATAATTATGGAGGGAAAGTATCTGATGTTTCAGAGAACGAGGCTTGGGACTTCAGAGTACTCAAGTAGGTAAAAAAACTTTAAAAAAACATTAAATTCACTGATTAAAAAAACAAATTTGTGTACATGCTACAGCAGTGAAATAATTATTTACACAAGTAATGGAGAACTGTGGTCAATTCTGTTTTTGTAAAAGGAATCAGGGCTGTAACACAGGCGGCTCAGCTGTTCCTGCTCCTCCTTGCAATGAGTGAAAGGTGAAGAGGAGAAGTGTTTTTGTGACAGGCTGGTGGAGCCATGAGCAGTCTCACAAGGATGATGTCCAGTGAGGTAGAGGGACAAAAGTGGTCCTTCCCCCCCGATCCTGAAGACGAAAGCGAAACCACATGCACCTTCCAGGCTGGAGTGCATCTCCCACCCCAGAAGGGTTTCTCCTCCTTTAAATGCAGGCACTTCTCATTTGGAGCTGGGAGATGTGCTCAGTGTCCCCTCAAATCACACAAGCAGAGTGTCAGTCAGATTTTTTTCTGCCTCCCATGAAAAGCTTCCTCCAAATTTAGGTCAGTGAGGAGAAGTCTGGTGAAGCCAGGGTATGGCTGTAGGTGCAGAGCAGAGAGCATGCCTGCTCCCTATATTTAACTGACCAGTGTAATGTGCTCAGTGTGGTTTGGGGATCCGGAGTTCCCTGTGGTGAGTCACCATCCTCACAGTGGTCCCTGGGGAGCGTGGTTTTGGATCCCTGATTTTGCTTGGGAAATATTTAATTTCACATGTGTCCAAGTCATTGCCTCCGGCCTGGCCTCCTCAGTGTCATGCCTACTGGAGTATCACTTAACTCATGTTCCTGTCTCTCCCTCCATACCCACCTGCTGCTGCGAACACGCGCTGGTGGGCGATGCTATTTTTCAGCTGCACCGCTGTTGGCTGAGGCATCCCGCTTCTGGGGTTGCAGCTATCACCAAACAAGGAGAACATGCAAACATGATGCAGCTTTTGCTCTCCAAAAATAGCAGGAGAAAGTCAATGAATCATCTCTCTTCCCCTGCCCCAGGCTACAGGGATCCTCGGGATAGGTTTGTCAACAGCATCTGCAGGCTTTTGCCCTGCAAACTGCACCATTGCTTTTTGCACACAGCATCAACGAGGGAATTCAGAGAACTCCCTGTCCCTCACTGAAGGAATAAGATTGCTCCACGGAGGAGCAGGAGGATCCCACCTTTCCTTCGATGCCCTCCCACTTAACAGAGGCATTTTACTAGTAAAAGGCTGTTGACTTACGTTTGCAGGCATCCGGGGCAGAGAAGGGCTTCCTGAGGTCCCGGTAGAAGCCCGGCTTGCAGCGCTGGCAGTGCTGCCCTTCCGTGTTGTGCTGACAGTTGTCGCAGACACCGCCGCTGCGATTGCCCGATGCCAGCCATGCATCCATGTCAAAATGACAAGTGTTGGCGTGCCCATTACACTTGCACGCTGAGATGGAGCCAGAGGGAACAGAAAGATTCATTAAGGCAGTGAAAGGTGTCAATTTATAGAAAAGAGGCACAAAACCCTGAACCACGTTTTGCAATGGAAGACCTGACCTGTGAACCCGTTAGTCGTGAAGTATCATGGTATTTTCATCCACGCCTCCTAACCTCTAGTGGGGCCATTTGAGAAAAAAATAATTTCCTTAGCTCTTTCTTTTCCAGTATGGCTTTACCAGTACAAAGGCAGCATCATGGCCAGGCTGGGGCAGGAAAACTTCCCACATTCACTGGTCCTGCTGGTGCTGAATCCTTCCCTCCCTGCTCTAGAAATCAGCAGTACCCTGTAGAGCATCTGCCATGCGGTTGCTGTCAGGATGCTCCTTGCAGGTGACAGAGGGACAAGGCAGGTGGAGGGGAGGTGTGTGAGAGAGAGTGACCATCCCCCTTACCCTACACTGGCAGCGGAGGAAGTCTGGATGCCCACACACTTAAAGTCAGGGGCCAAGTGAGGTCTGTTCCACCCCCTGCACATCAAATACTGCTGATGGAAACAGGCACTCACTCCCTTGAGGAACATCCCTGCTGCAATGAGGTGTGACCGCAGCCCACACTGGCAGGCTGGTGCTAGCCTAAGAGTTGATAGCACGGTAGTCACTGCATGATGGTGCGTAGCATGCCTGCACACCTTTCTGGGGTATGCGGTTAGCTCTCAGCGCCCTTCTGGCTAGGCTGCTGTCACCGAAGCCCATCGCCTCATGCCCTCTGCAGTTCCCTGCAGCCTGCACTCACCCCGAGCATCTCTCCCTGGCACCGCAGAAGTAGCCCCCAAACCTCCCCAAAGCCTGCAGCTCTTCCTGCCCCCAGCACCCAGGGGGTGAGCAGAGCCCATGTCCAGCAGCAGAAGGCCGGACCTCGTCAGCGGTGCCCATGGAGGGGACAATGCTGGCCTCCAAGGCACCCTGGCAGGCTGCAGTCTGCCTGTGACAGAAGACTACACCTCAAGGAGACGTGCTTGAGTTGCACGGAGGATTTCCAAGCGAGAAGCTTTGCGAAGACAGCCGTCCCCACAATACAAACACGTGGTGGGCCCTGGGCAGGAGTGTGGGCAAACACCTGCCCATTGCCCCAGTATCTGCTGCCTCTTGGAAACACAGGAGAAAGGTGCGCAAGGAGGAAATATTTTGCTCTGGGAGAGGCTCCTGGAGACATCATTCCCAGCTGGTTACTTACATTGACACTCTTTGGGGGCTCCAGTTTTGCCATCGGCAGCCTGCCACGGCTGGTCGTTATAGAGCGGGGCGCAGTGCTGGCAGTGGGACCCTGCTGTGTTGTGCTTGCACATGCATTTCCCGTGGACCTAGCAGGGGAAAGAGAGCAAGGATCACCCACAGCAAAGCCCGAAGCGTCTCCAGGGCACGAGCAATGACCAGGTACAGGAGATACAACACCAGCTAGATGCTGTTATATAGACTAGGAAGAGAGCTAGCACAATGTCGGTACTGGTATCTTGAACTAGACAAATATTCTGCAATTACAGAGTTTCTAGCTGAAGCTTGAATTTCCAGGAAAGATTAAAAAAAGCCAGGATCCAAAGTATCCTTGGGACAGCCTGTAAAACCTTTCTCTTTTTCTGCCTCCCAAGAACCTTTGCAGCACTGCAGGAATAGCACTCAACAACCTCAGCACCCAGCTCTGTGTGCCCAGCCATCAACAACATGAATAAGTATGAAAAAAAAAAAAAGGAATTCAACCCGCTGAAACATAGATATCTACTCATCCTAGGCAGATTTGCTTCACAAAGGAAGAACCAAGGATAGCACAAAGACCATGAGTGACTATACTTGGATATCTTGGTGACAGATAGGTAATTTAACAGCTAGACAGCCTGGTGTAAGCGGGTAATTAGAGATGAAAAGCCAGCCTAGCACGCTCGGTGCCAGCTGCCCTGTCAGCCGCTGGCATTACTCACGCTGTCGGCAAGCGGAATGAAAACAGGACGTAGTCAGAGGGTAGGAGCAGCCCGGCAGCCCCTAGGTGCAACGAAACCCAGCTCTGCAGCCGCGTGGCTCTGCCAGCAAGGCTGAAGGCCCTGCCTTTTGCCATGGAGCGTGGCAGGCAGCCACCTACCACAGCTATTCTGGTGGCTGCCTGTGCTTGCAGCTTTACTCTGCTTGATGTTTTGCTTTTCAGTACAGTTTAACTATGGGTGTTGCAGCTGCAAGTCTCTCCAGACGTCTGATGCATGGCCAGGCTCAAGGCACAACCGGCCCTGGTGCCCCTTCCTTCATGGGGAAAGGGATAAAAGGAAGGAAGGCAATAACCTGAGCGTGGCTCAGCTTCTGCTGCTCAGTAATGAGACAGACCTGAGCCTGCCCTGCCAGCATGGCCCCGCACGTGTGCCGCAGGTAGGCCGTGAAACCAAGGGAGCTGGGGAGCTGCACCAGCTGCTGGCTGCTTTGGGCATCATGAGCAACACAGGGCGGTTGGGGTAGCTGGTGATCCGGGTGGGAGCTGGGGCATGGCTGTAACTGCTACTGGAAAATGCTGCCTTCACTCTGAGTAACCTGTGGTTTCACAAGTGTGCTGTCCCTAACTGTATGACTTGCTGCCCAAACCTGCCACGAAAAAGGTTCCTGTGAAGAACCTGAACAGTAAACAAGACACAAGAGGACCTTGGACGTGTTGTAAACAGCTCCTGCTTGTTACGTAGGTTCACGCGCACACCAGACACGCTGGCTAACGAAGACTGACTTATTTATTTTTAATGAATAGCTTTCAGCTGCTATCTCACAGGGTTCAGATGTAACTGGTACAGAAAAAACTTCAAAACTGACCTTGCAAGTCCTAAAAGACTTCTCAGCAGCAATGCAAATAGCAAAATCTTTCAAAAACTTTTCAAGAGATCCTTTCCTGCTTTATTAAAATGTCTGGATCATCAAAGCAGGAATAAGCAAAACACAGTACAGCAACTGGACTGCATAAGCAATGGACAGACACAGACAAGAGTCAGACAGAATGCGCAAGCATCTAAACTAAAGCACAAATACTAAGATAACATCGCTTTCTGTGCTATTTGGCCTTATTGCAGATCTCAGTTGGTCTCACCACAGATACTAGTTGGTCTGTCTGGCTTGTCATATTGATATATGCTTAAATGTGTGGTAACGTTTGAAAAGAATGAGAAGCAAATATAGAAAAGAAACACAACAGATTTTCAAATGGAATATTTAGTTCTCAAAGTGTACCCTGTGTTTTCATATTTTTATTTTTGCTACCACCTACAAAATGGTCTTCAAACTCTCAGATGCCTTGCTTTCCTAAATTATCATTCTTCAATAAAATTTCTCTCTCTCATATATTTTTTAGGCAAAGTCTACACACAACCTAATGTTACAGAGCTACTTCACACACATTTGAAAGCATCCACCTGCATGGAAGCACAAATTGGTTAAACCTGTATTGGTTGTGTGGTCATCTTCTGGAGGCTTTGATGGAACCCTAACTCTTTGATGCCATTTTTGTAGGGGTTTCTTGCAAGCCCTTTGGCCATTGAGTGGTTAGGGCTAAAAAGGTTGTAGCACCCTGAACTACAGGGATGGCCAAAGACATCCTTCAGCTTGTTCCTCACAGGACTGTCCCAGCTGTCAGGGTAGAGGGACACAGCAGACCTGAGACATGCATGATTAGGAGGAGAAGGCAACCTGAAGGAGACAGAGGGTGCCATGGTCAAATCCAGTCAGTCCCTTGGTGCTTTGGTGATCATGATGCCAAAGTAAGAAGGACATGGGCGAAGACTTGCAAACAGAGGTTTGTCTCAGACCTGGGGACTCGAGATTGCTGCAGAGATGTGTGCTCCCCCTGCCTGTGCCTGCAGCTAGTCACCCCTCAAATTGTTTCCCCTCTTGCCAAAGCTGCACAAAGAATCTGTGGGGACTCAATCAATCAGCCAGTGGCTGATCAGTATTAATAATGTACGACTCCAAAACTCAGCAGCATCTAAGAAACCCTCAAAGGATTAAGCATCCCAAGACACCAGCAGAGAGCGAGGCAAAACTCCCTGCCGAGGAGCATTCATGGTCCCAAGGCATAAGAGCCTGCATTTTCTGAAAGCCTGTATAATACTGTATAATCGAGCATGCCACATTGTCAGAATAGAGGGAGGTGGATGAAAACAAAACAGAAGAGGACAGGTATCCCAAGAACCTGATGTGCAGCCATTAATTTGGCATGCAGAGCTAATAAGTAAACCACTGAATAGCTGTGCACCAACCTCAATATCAATCTGTATATGAACTCTAAAAGAAAGGGGTTTATAAACTTAAAAAAACTGCTGCAGCAATGTTAGGCTTGTGGGCTTCTCAGATGCTGTGGCAAGGAGTGTTGCAAAAGAGCCAGATTTGGAGATGGTGTAAATCCAGCCAGCTGGTGTTTAGGTAGACCCGGAGGTAGAGCGGGGCATAATGCTCCTGGTATTGATTGCTTGTAAAGGTACAACGGACCCGGGGGGAAGGAAATGAACGGTCTGGCTGAAAGCCTTGAAAAATAACAGAACAGGGTGATTCTGCCTTCTGTGTAAAGGCAAGTGCTGACTTCAGCTGACTCGGTGGGTGCTGTCGCAGCCAGGGTCAGGAGGAACCATGTGTTCCCGGTTCCTATCGTAAAGGTGCCACTTCGCAGCCTCCCTTCCTCCAGGGCTGGCCACAACCAGATGCGTTAGCGTCTCCATCTGATGCTCCCTCCCAAGCCCAGATCCCGCTGTAGGTCCTGCACCCCTCTGCTCACCTCAGCGTGGGCTGGGCGGGCCATTCTGTAGCCATGCATTGCAAACCTGCGCACCCCTGCTCGCTGCGGGACGGGGGACTCGTAATCCCAGCGGTATTCACGTCTGGGTGAGCACCCGCAGGGGCACAGGATGTGATATCCCATCTGGCCCTGCTGCTGCTTCGGGTGCAGCCACCCAGGCTCCGGTCTTTGGGAGCAAGCTTTGGATAGGCAGCAGGGTTCCCAATTCCTGATGTGCTGAGCCTTTTTGATGGTGCTACTCAAAGGGGCTGGACCCCAAGAAAACTCTGCCTCTCCGAGGTCCCCCCAGGTCCCATGGTGGCCCTGACCTCTCTCTCAGGCAGAGCAAGGAGCAGACCCACTAATGAACAAGCTAAAAACGGCCAGTCCCAATGAAGTGAGGGGAGGGAAATGTGGTCTTTAGTAGGTTGTTTCTTAGTGCAACCATTTAGTTAATACCTTTTTTTGCCTATTCCTTTTTCCCAGAAATGTAATGACAGTCAGACCTAAGTGCTTCAAAAACCTTGCCTTGGGCTGATGTATTTATTCTTTTTCAATAGCATTATAATGATTACCCCCCAAAACAGCTCTGCTTTTAAAAATCTCTCCATCCTAGCTTTGTCCCATTGAAGAAATTCTCTTTTTATTCTACATAATTCCAGCATGACAGAAAAGATTTTTATGTGTTGGAAGCAACAAAAGAAGGTGAATATTAGCAAGCCCTTTCTGGCAGCCCATAGGCAGACAGGTATTTTTTTTCACTGACAGCTGAAAACAGGAGAAAGACAAGACAAGCAGAAGGGGTAACGGGAGGAAACGAGAAGTGGCGTCAGGTGAAAAGCAGCCAACAGACTACGCTGGGCGAAATGAATGCCTGTGAGAGCTGTAGGAAGGGCAGATGCAAGACTGGTGCCCTGTAAACAGCCTGTCGTGCCACAGGGCGTCTGGGAGCCAGGGCTGAGAAATCAGCCCAGCGGCTCTTCTGGGATCCAAGGGAGGTCGGGGAAATGATGTACTCAGCCTCGGGGATTTGTCCAGCATCTCAGCACCTTTCTGAAGGCAGAATGTGACCCCCACACATCGACAAGGGAAAGATGACGCTTTTCTCTCATTTCTCATTCACCTTAATCTACATTTAAGTAAGGCATATCCAGTTGGGTCATTCTGGAGCATCGCTGAGTACACAAACACAATTCCCAGTACATCTCTCCCCTTTAAGCATTCACACGGCTCTTGACTCATTTAAGTGGCAGAGCCTTCTCATACTGTTTTTCATTTTGTCACGGGGTCTTTACATCCCAGTTCACTTTCACACTGTTTCCCTTCTTAGCTCGACAGCCCCGCCGCAACGTCAGTCACGAGGGGGCACAATGCAAACAGTGTTACAAAAGTTGACTTCTGTAAGATAAACGAGCGACTGATTTCTCTATACAAAGACAGTTGCTAGGGCATGCTTCCCTCCAGCGCCTTTTGTTGCTGAATTATAACCTTCCAGTGCTTCCTTTCACATTGCAAATACGTAGGGTTTTTTCTTTAGTTGAATCCTATAAAATACTTCCCCTCCCTCCCTCTATTTATCATGTTCCAAACTGTTGGGCAGTGAGAAAGAGATGCTGTGTTGAGGGAAAAATGCTTTCAGTCACCTGTTATGAACTGATTTATACTGTAAGAACTCACCCACTATATAGAGTCCAACGCAAATACACATTAAAAGAAAATCAATGTCTCAAAGACCTGATAGCGTAAACAAGCTAAATAGCTGGGAGGGGCAACTGCTTTTAATAGAGTTTCTTTCTTGGAACTGCTAAAGTAGGTTTTTTTTCTCTCTTTTCTTTTACTTTCATGGAAAATGGGCATGATATTATCAGCCTAAAGAAAAATCACAGGATTCATGCTGAGTCTCTAACGATAGCTTTTAAGCTGCGTTGTGCTCAAGCCACTGTGCCAGTTTTAGAACTGTTGCCTACTGGGGTCTGTCAGCACACGGGGAGGTATTCTTCCCCAAAGCACCAGACAACCAAATTTATGCATGAGAAAATTCTCATATCCTATCTCGTTCTTGTTAAAGAATACAAAGCTTGTTGTCCAGGGTGTGGGGGCCGTCTGGTGGGGTCTTTTTAATTCCTTGTACAATAGGCTTCTGTCAGTGCTGCTGGAGACGACCTTCAGGGTCTTTTGATGTCAGTAGCATGATAACAATTTGTAACAGCCACTGGGTTGGCCACATGGGAAAGGAGAGGAATATTCACCCTGCCTGACTACACAGAAGTGCTTTAGCACGGCAGCTCAGTCTACCCAGGATCCCAACAGTACTGTATGCCCCCCACTCCTTCACAACTACGGAGGAGCCTGGGGAGATCAGCTGGCTAACTTAGGCACCAAACGCATGCCTAAAAGTAGGTGTGGTATATCTGGGGTCTGGTCTAGCCTAATTGTTGGGCAGCTGTCAGAAATCAAGTTCAGGTGCATTCACTGATCAAGTTCCAGACCTGGTTTGTTTCTTCAGCCTAGAAAAAAGAGCACAGTTGCTGGAAGAGGCCTTGAGTGACACTGACACAGCACCTCGAACCACTGAGGTGTAATCGCAGCAGTACCGTTTCAGTGTGGCAGCAGCACCACACCAAACCGCCCAGGACACATGTCTTAAGTCCACTGAAACCGCTTCATCCCCATGTTCTAGTTTCCCACTTCCTTTCTTCAGAGCACAGAGAGCTGCTGTGCCATTAGGGGAAAAGAAAACAGGAGGATGAACAAAACCAGACTGCTCAGTTCGTTCTCACTCTGTTCCATGCCAGTGGAAGATGTGCAGCCAGGGCTGCACGAGCGGGAGTGCAGGAGAGGACAGAGCGGGAAACAACAGAGAGTTGATAATACTGGATTATCAATGAGATAACTAAAAGTCATCAGTTGACAGTGGGATCTCATCTCACAAGGGTAAAAGCAGGAAGCCCCAGCAAGGACACAGCCCCCTGAGACTGATAACTCAGGCCAGCCATGAAAACCACTTAGCTGTTGCAGGATTCTGCCTTCACCTCGAGACAGAACTGCACAGCCCAGGCGTGGTATCTCTGGGTTTGCTTTCATCTAGGCCCTCTCCCCACCCTTGACATAGTTGCCAGCAGGTCACAGTGATGCTTTGGCTGCTAGAGGGCCAAGCATGCACTGCAATAGCTCCATGCACAGAGGTAGTGGCAAGGGCTGAGAAGCTTCTATACTACAGATCAGCCAGAAAAAGGTCTTCTCATGGCCGCTGAAGATTAGGAGGGATCTCCTGTGTATGTGAATCCATTTGTCTA
This sequence comes from Eurypyga helias, assembly GCF_000690775.1. Taxonomy (NCBI): domain Eukaryota; kingdom Metazoa; phylum Chordata; class Aves; order Eurypygiformes; family Eurypygidae; genus Eurypyga; species Eurypyga helias. Next base: position 14,588 of record NW_010239325.1, read on the forward strand.
CTTGCACTGGTGGTTCACCATGTAATGCAGCTCACAAACTAACCCAACTGCTGACACAACCATGGCACGGTGTGAGCTGCGTTTGTCCATGCACATTTTTTCCTGGATATGCACTGGGCTGTTGTTGATGAGATATGGGTAGTGACCCTTTGAATAAATTTGGGGGGAGCAGGGAAGAGAAGGAAGTGTATCAGGATCACCCTGACAGCTGTCTGTTGCACACAAGGGTATAACAAGGGACAGTCAGGATCATGCTACCCATGAGGTACAGCCCTTGCCATCACTGGAAGACAACCAGGTCTTCTCTGTAGTCTCTGCCTACAGCTCAAGGAGAGATACCCTCCCCTAGAGCAGAAGCCCCACCTATATATGCAGAATTCACTAAAGGCTGACATGGCATTTCTGATGCTCAAACACAGCCAGAGCTTTCCTCCCTCCCTGGAGGTATTTAAAAGACACGTGGATGAAGCACCTTGGGACATGGTTTAGTGGTGGATTTGGCAGTGCCAGGTTAACGGTTGGACTTGATGATTTTAAAGATCCAACCTAAAAGATTCCATGTTTCTATGATACATAAATTCCTTTCTCCTCCAGGAGAAAGGGTGGGCAGAGGAATTGCCAGGAAGCTTTGCTCTGTGGTACCCACTTTGTGACTGCCACAGAGAGGAGCATTACACACAGTTGTGCAGCTGGATGGTGCTGAGGGCACAGACACAAACCTCCTCTCATCAGGCCCTGGCTATTGCTTTTTGCCACTGGGGCTGATGTGAAATATGTTTTTCTCACAGTGAATGTTTGGGCTCTGTAAAGTCCACCTTTGCTTTGACCCGACTCAAGAAGGATTACAAAGGAGATTATGTCATCCCAGTGAATAGAGCTAGAGCTGCTTCTGCTGGGGTGGAAGGAGCCCCTCTGATCACAGAGCCACTCTGCATCCCCAACCCTACACCTCAAGGATGTCCCAGGTCAGTATTATCTCAAAGCCAAGCTGGACTTCTAGCTGCTCTTCAGCCACTTGGAATGTTTACCTTAAAAACTGTCAGCTTCTCAGCACAGGATGGCCCAGCCCTCGAAGAAAAAAGCCATCAGATGGGGGGAATCCTGCAGCAGCGATCTGGGCCGATAGCCCAAGCTGAGTGGAGGATCCTGGCCCTCCGGGTCAGGTCCCTGCACCAAACCTGCCTGAGCAGTAGCCACCAGCATTCCCATGCGGCTTTGTCAGATCCTCTCTGGGTGAGACGGCTGAAATGCTTCTGGTGGCAAGATCTGCCCGGGACCCGGCAGCTGTGCCCGGTGCTGCCAGGACACCCCGGCTGACTGCCCAGAGCAGCTCAGGAGAAAAACAAATACATCATGTCCCAGTCTTCCACTGGCCAAGCAGGGACTGAAACTAAGCCTGCAGTTAGGATTTTGTCTATGGGCTGAGACCAAGTAGGGGGTTAAGAAAACTTGCACGTACTTTATTTTGACTTTTTTTTTAAAGGACTTTCAACTTGCTTAGAAATTTTGATGTTAACTCTCTTAGGGGACATTCTTCAGGAGTGCTCTGGTCTAAATAATCGTAAAAACAGACAGATTTTTTAATCTTACTGTGAAATGGTAATGTGCTTCCCAGCTTTTGCTGTCTTTGGTTTTACAGTGAAGGTTCTCTAAAACACCATGTAGATACAGTTACATAAAGGCAAGACTGAAGTCCCCATCTCACCCTTGAATGACTGACTGTAATTCTTCAGAATTATCTTTTATGTGACTTTTTCAGGTCACATGAAACATTTAACATTTCAGGTGAAATGTTAAAAAATGCTCCCTCTTTGAAATCTTGCTCTCTTAACAGAAGTTTCTCTGACTTCTCTCAGCTAAGCAGCCACAGACCACGCAATCTTTCGTCCCTTTTCTATTCATACACATGTGTATCTTGCTGTCATCTTGGAAATAATACTCTCTTCCCAAACTGAAGCAACACACTGGCAAACCCTAGCCTGGTATGCACGAGTGGGGTGCCACCACAGTCCCCTAGTCACAGGCAGAAGCCAGGCACAGACCGGGCTCAGCCCCAGCTGCCCCAGTCCTATGATGGACAAAGTGGTACTGGGAAAGGAAACATCTTACCACTCCCTGACCCTCCCTGTAAACCATGGGGCTATGTCACCCCTACATTGCACAGTGAAGTGAGTCAACCTCACTGCAGCAACGTCACCTCTGGGACTCCTGCCACACACGGATTTATAACCAGAGCTGAATTTCCAGTCCCCTCGGGGCCGGTACAGGGGCTTGTTGCTATTTCTTGCTTTGGTTTTGTGTGATTTTGGCACTTGATTCCTGCCCACAGCACCGCCTGTTACCTGCGCACGATGGTTCCTACAGGCTATAGCCATACCAGAAGCGTGTTTGGCTGCAGGCTCTGTTACAACTCTCCGCGGTGTTCCAGGGCATGTTCCCAGGCAAGGATATCCCACCAAAATAGTCCTGAGCAAACAGCTCCTTTCAAAGACTTTCGCTCAGGGAACATCTGTGGAAAGCAGCGCAGCGCTACTTGAAACAGTATTATCAATCACAGCGCTGCATGCTTTCAAATTGGTGTATTTTCAAAACGTTGCAAGGCTAGCTCTATTCAAAGGGAAACATGCTGTCTGCGTCATGTCTGAGACCATAATTTAAGTGAAATGAGAGGTCCCCGAAGAGCTGGACAGATGCCAGACCTCCTTACCTCGAGTCACTGCCTTATGGCTTTTTTATGATCTTTCTCTTTCTAACATAATATGTTTGACTGCCCTGGTTTTCCCGACTGCTCCCCTGCCAGCAGAGCCAGGACTTTCAGAGCCAGCCAAGATGGACAGAAAGGACAGGATGTGCTGGGGGCAGAGAGTGTCCTCGAACTGGCAGGGTGCAGGCATGCCATGCTCCAGGTGTCCGACGCGTCAGACGCTGCTGTGCCCGTCACCTCCCCAGTGGGTTAGCAGCTCTCACCTCTCTGGGACATGGGAGGACTGGGGTTCAGGTCTTGGTGGGTACCCAGCGATTTGAGCTCAAAGCTTGTGTGATGAGAGTCCCCTTGAAACTGGAGCACAGATTTTTATCAGGAGAAAGGTGTGGCAAAGTGCAATGGAAAGCCTGGGAGTGAGAGCCAAAGCCCAGCTCTCTGGGCCCCCTGGTTCAGGACTCAATCCAATATCTGAGGATCCTCCAGAAGCAATGGCAGTCACAAGATGCCTAGTACCTTTGGAGAAGCTCTCCCTCTTCTTCGTCATCAAAACGCCCTGCACTTACTATCTTTTAGACATGGTGTTGTTGCAAGTTAGCATTTGGGGGAAGAAGGGAGTCAGAAATTTTAGGGTTTTTTAAGGCTACACCTGAAATAAATTACTGTGTAGCACCCTTGAAGGACAAGAGTCCTGGTGGACGCCACACAAAGGCACAAGGGGAGCCCAGTGCTTCAGCGCAACATGGAGACCATCTCCTTTGTAAAGACTGCTTTTGCTCTCTCTGCTTGGAATTCTGGGCATCACATGTCAAATACCGCATAGCTGGACCTGTACCATGCTCTGTACCCTCCCTACTGGTTTTAAAACTCTTCTTTCCTGCAGTGCAGGCGTTGTTGGGCTCATGTACATACCACATGGAAAACGCCAGCTGCTTTGACAGGCTTGAATCCGGTGACGGGGACACAGTGGTCGGCGTGGCCGTTGCAGAAGCAGCTGCCCTTCACGATGAAGTCGTAGATGGCATAGTGCAGGGGCAGTGGGAGCTGTGGGGGCTGCGGGGCCAGGCTTGCCGGGAGGCAGGGGCAGCCCTGACAAAAAGTGATCTTCAGCTGTGCCTGGGCTTCCACGCTGTACGGGTCCTCTGCGGCGTACGGTGGTGACAGGGCTCGGTATATCACCTGCGCAGAGAAATGCAGCAAGGGAAGCAGAAAGGAGGACGTCAGCCAGCCCAGGGGTAGGCTGGGGGTGGGATGGTGATGGGGGCATCCCCTGGGAGCACACACCAGGCTCTCTCATGATGCTCTTCCCCCCTGTGCAAACAGCAGAGGCAGCAAATCCACCTGCACCCCGCTGTGCGTTAAGTCACCCCCCGTGATCCCCTATGCCCCTTTCCACATGAAGTCTGGACCCGAAATGTCAAGTGACATTTCACCATTAACGTAAAGCAGAGGTCGGTGTCGCTGGTATGTGGCATTGGCCCAGCGCAAGGACCGGCAGTCTGGCAGGCAATGCTTAGGTGGGGGGTTCTTCATTAACCTTCCCTCCCCCAGAATGGGTGTATTTTTTAACAAATAAAGCTCAGATTTCCAAATACTTGGCTCCTATCAGTCCCAGGCTGCTTCCTAGTGGAAAAGTGATTAGAGCTGGCAATTAGTGACAGCAAGCTGATAGTCAAGAAAACCGAGATAAGAAAGAAAGAAAAGTGGGGGCTTCTGAAGTTTAAACAAATACTTATCAGTCAGTCTTTATTTTAACTTCAGCCTGATTGAATAGGTCAATATTGGCTCAAGCTGAAAATTGAGAGCACTAGATAGAAACAACCAATTTTCTTGAAATGATTTATTTTAAACTTGGTCCACCTGCCTGCAGTGTTACATCAGAAAAAGCATATAATTCATGTAACTACCACTCACATAAAATGATGTTTTTACAACACATGTATTACTCATACATTTAATTTAGTGACACTTTCTAAAAAATTAAATAGCTCATCTAAACAGTTAAATAGTTCTTCACTGGGTAGCCACCAGAGGCTTGATGAACTATGGTATTTCTAAGCAATATTCAGTCAAATCCTCATTCACTTGATGAGGATTTGAAGGTGTGATGCAGTTTAACAGCTTAGTGCATTGCTCCCAGCAGTGGCTTAAAACCTCCTCAAACTACCCCGCTGCCCTGCTGACAACCACCCACGACACCCAAACGCTGACCAGCCTCCTACCCTATGGACAGCAAGGAGGTGTGCGGCACCGAAGGGTGACCGTGGTTTCTTGCCAGGAGGTGCCACAGGGTGCCTGGCAAGAGGCAGCGTGTGAGCCTGCCAGCACTGCTTTTGGCGATTACAGCCTCCTCTCCTTAAATCTGCTCTTCCTGAAGGATGCAGCTGATACGTTTCAGCTAGTGAAGGCTCCCCTTTTATTTCACCAGGATTAATGTATCCTGGAAATAATGACCCTGGTGCTGCCAGCTCGCCTTCCCACAGGCTTTGCCTGCCGGCTGCTGTCTCTACCAGCCCCGCTGCTGCTGGCACTGCTTCTGGCTGGGACCTGGTTTTTCTCCAGAGCTGCCAGGATCCAGCTGGAGGAAGCTTTATCCCAGTGTGGAAGGAGATTTAGAGCTCATTTTAGAGCTGAACGGTGGCAGTGCGCTTTTGCACATCCTGTTGGCCTGCCAAACACAGTCACTACCAGCACACTGGTGACAGTGGGGCTCAAGCATGCTGGTGCTGGATGCCATGTGCTGGAAAGCTCCATGCCACCATCCTGCATAATACCCCCAAAGGTATTCCAGTGTCTTCTGCCAGAAAGACACTGGTAACGGAGAAGTTTGGTAAGTTGAGAGGTGGGCCTGTGTCAGCCTCATGCATTTCAACAAGGCCAAGTACAAGGTCCTGCACCTGGGTCAGGGCAATCCCAAGCACAAGTACAGGCTGGGTGGAGAGTGGATAGAGAGCAGCCCTGAGGAGAAGGACTTGAGGGTACTGGTGGGTGAAAAGCTGGACATGAGCCGGCAGTGTGCGCTGGCAGCCCAGAAAGCCAACCGTATCCTGGGCTGTATCCAGAGAAGTGTGGCCAGCAGGTCGAGGGAGGGGATTCTCCCCCTCTACTCTGCTCTTGGGAGACCCCACCTGGAGTACTGCGTCCAGCCGTGGAGCCCTCAACATAAGGATATCAAACGGTTGGAGCGAGTCCAGAGGAGGGCCACAAAAATCATCAGAGGGCTGGAGCACCTCTCCTATGGGAACAGCCTGAGAGAGTTAGGGTTGTTCAGGCTGGAGAAGAGAAGGCTCTGAGGAGACCTTATTGCAGCTTTCCAGGGGCCCACAAAAAGGCTGGAGAGGGCCTTTTTACAAGGACATGTAGTGATAGGACAAGGGGTAATGGCTTTAAACTGAGAGGGTAGATTTAGACTGGATATAAGGAAGATGAGGTTGCCCAGAGAAGCTGTGGATGCCCCATCCCTGGAAGTGTCCAAGGCCAGGCTGGATGTGGCTTTGAGCAACCTGGTCTAGTGGAAGGTGTCCCTGCCCATGGCAGGGGGGTTGGAACTAGGTGGTCTGTAGGGTCCCTTCCGACCCAAACCGTTCTGTGATTCTATGATAAGGTTAACAGTGAGAGGTGGTCAGAGGACAAGGCTGGTGAGCAGTATGTCCTTTGTGTGGAAGCCTTGAGTCTGATGAGGGATATTAATAAATAGTAACACATTTCAGAAGATTTTTGTTGTCATCTCTTTCAGGAGCATACAGTTTTTTCTGTTTTTCTAAAATAAAAATATCAAACAGATATAAAAAGCAGATATGAACAGAAACCCAAGTGAACCCAACTATCATGCCCTGTACCTCTCCCCAAGGCTTGTTATTTACCCAAATTTAAATCAATGTCATTCTGATCACATTTACTCATTAGTGGCTTTGTGAACACAAGATGCTTTCAGATATGGAAAGAAAATTCCTTGGAAAACATCCAAGCAGGAGACATTGATTTCCTTTTAGTGGAGATGATGGAAAATGCCAGGCTGAGAATTTCCTGTAAAAACTATTAGTTTGGGTTCCTTGCAATTACATTCTTTGTTTGTCCTGATTTGGATGAGAGCGGCGAGGGAAATACGTGAGTGGGAATAAATTACACTAGATGCAGCTGCAGACTCCTCTCATCACTTTCAGTTTTTCTTGTTTATCTACCCCTGTGCAATCACGTGAGTGAGGCTTGTAGCTCTAGTAAAGACAATCGCAGCACGGAAATCAATAACCCTGAGCGCCTTTGCACTGGGAGAGTTAAATCTTGTCTGTGTGGAATTCAGGGGGAGTTATGCTGCTGATTTCAATGGAGCCAGTATTCCCGCTCCGGCTCCAAAATGTTACAAACATCTCTTTTTATGGCTACTTGAAAACAGCGATGCTAAACATGAGCCCCGTCTGTAATTCCCAGGGGCTGTGGGCTCTCAGCCACTCGCCCTGCCTGCCCTGTATCGCTCCGGCTGTGCCCAGCAGCCCTGGTCCCGGCCTCAGAGCTTCACTGCACCCTGCAGCAGTGCGATGTAACAGGGGCGAGCCTGGTCTCAGCACTGCCAGACAGTAAACACCCTCATCCCTGCATCCCAGACGCTAGTAGCTCTGCTTTAATAAAATACAAACCAGCCATTATAACATGTAGGATGTCAGACAAACACCAATTCTCTGCTCTGCCCCAACAGATTGAGCTGAAGCCCCCAGAGGCTGCATAATAAGGTCAAGGATGTGTTTCCCAGCAGGATTTCCCTGCTTAATTGTTAACTGATTTATCCCAGCCTATCTTGGGAGTCAGGACACTACTGGGGCCACAGTGTCCTCATACAGCTGTTACGGGTCTGCACCTTTGTGCTGCCCAGCACCTCAGCCCCACATACACACACAGGCAGGTAACAGCTTTCCTGCTTTTACCCTTCCTTAGACTCCTCCATGAAATTGTCCCACTGATAGGACCAGCCCTGTCCTGCAGCATCCCATCTATGAACGAACCATGGTATGCAGAGCAATCCTGACTGGGTTTTCACACCTACAGTTCTGCTGGCAGCCCCTGGCCACTGCAGTCAGAGGCCTCCTCAACAGAAATGTTTAGTTGTAATGGTGCAGAGGAAGCATGGAGGCAGGATTTGAGAACGCGCTGCCAACATGCACGTGTATCTGATGATGGCATTTTGCAAGCCCATCATCTCCCTGGTGCCAACAGGCAGGACTTCCTCTGATCAACTCTGTTGGGCCAGCGCTCACCTCGCTGCCCTGGGATGCTCATGGTGACGTGCCCAATCCACAGCCCTCATTTCCTCTTCCCAACAGCTCTCCTGAAGCTGAAACCACACAGAAAACACAAGTGCTTGGCTCTACCCACAGGGACAGAAACTCTCCCCGGCTGCTCTGCCACCGCAGTCACTCTCTTGGCACACGTCATGTCAGCTTGTTAGCTGTTGGGGCAACGCCTCTGACATGCGACAAGAGGACAGCAGTTCCCTCTCACCCCCCAGGGAAGTTGCTGCCTGAAGAGCCAAGTCCATTACTCTTCCTATCCGAAAAGCACTGGAAGAAGTCATGCCTAAGGGTCCTGCCAAAGAGAGCTGTGTTGTGGTTATACAAGGGAGATAAATAGCTTGATGAGGTACAGGAGAACATCCTTTTTGATAGATGATGCCATTCCTGTTTTCACAGAGCAAGGCCTCTGCCAGAAGAAAGCTCCACCACGTGCAGGGGAACACATTCACTCCCTTGGTAAAGGACCAACGTCAGCAAATTCTGGCCATTCACCAGAAAGCACGCCACAGTGACCAGACTTTCCCACCCAAGTCTGTCTGCACACAAGTGTCTTACTGACAGCATGTCAAAGCTCAGCATTACAGTGCTGGGCAGACAATGTGACTTCTCCCAGTAGTCAGCACCATGTGTGACAGCAAAGGGTGGGAGGCCTGGATCTTTACATCAGCAGCTCTACAGTGTATGCACTAATCCAAACTTTCTATTTTGTAGGACAAATAGGAGGTAATAAATTGAAAACCCACAGCACTACTGTGCTGGACATGCCATAGTATATCCTATCAGAAAGATATTTTCATTCCCAGTGTTACTAGCTCACTATACATTTTATGGTGTTTGGGATTCTTCTTAAACTGAATGTTTACCTCACCTTCCACTTAAAACAAAGCATCTAGCAATATCTCATATCTGAGAAGCAAATGCCACAAACCAGGCAGGAGCAGGATCGGAGGAGCTGCCCCGCAGTGCCTCGTGCATGCCATAGGGTAAAAATATTCTGCTCTTCAGCCAGACCACTCTGTCTGCCGTTTGGGTACATCATTACATAGACACCCTCCAATAAATTTCCACGATTTCCTTACAGGCTGCCACGAACAGCTTTTGCTCCGTTGATTACTTCACTTTATTTAGCCTTAGCGGCACAAGAAGCCTTAGCTACTTGCCATTCCGCAGAGGCAATAATGTAGCCCTGTATATAAATAAAGCGGCAGCCATGAACATGGTGCACTCAAGTAACTGCTTGCACCACAATGACCTTGGTTTATAAATACATAAAAGTCCCTTTGCAAGAAGTACCCTAGTATGTTTACACTTGAGCGGCAATGAAAGGACATCTTTATATATATCCACAGTGGGAAGGAAAGAGCTAATGAATGATGCTGAGAGCAACAAAATAGGCTCTGAAGCCAAAGCTGCCTGAGGAAGTCAGCAAAACCAATGAAAGGTTTGCCACCAGCAAACCCTTCTTGATGAGCCTTGGGTGCATCTAGGACCACTGGAGCCTCCATCCACAACGGCTTCAGGGGCCCGGACCTTTGTCAAGACAGTGTCCACAGCAGTAAAATGAGGCCCTTTGGGGTCGCAAATGCCCATGACATTGAAGAGACAGATGTGATCCACAAGAAGCGTCTTCCTCACAGACCTTCCAAAATAGGCACAGCCATAGAGGCTGTGGGCAAGCAGCCACAGAACCCATGCACATGCCCCTTCCCTGGGTCCCGGCACCGGGATAGAGGCACAACACCCCAACTTCAACGCCAGTAAATTACAGACAGAAGGAATAAAGGCTCAAGAAGCATACACACATGGGAACAAGCCAACAAATGGGAATACAGCAGAAATAAAAGCAACAAATACTGAAAACATAACCGCATTGATTGTGGTTGTAAATGAAAACCAAGTGGTCCATGGTTTCCTTCCAACAAGATCTCCAGATAAAAGATACTGATGGACTCTACCCTGTGTCACCCGGCCTGGATGCATGAGAACACATCTATAAGCACTCTACAATAATGGCCTATCCATATCAGTGATTCACCTATTTGGCTCATGTGCATTTGATAAATTCAGTACTGCTTTATTCCATTTTTGGTGGTGGTTTTATTCCTTTCAATGTACTTTACAGGAACACAGAAAAAAAAAAGAATAAAATTAATGCAAGGTTTTCTATCTTCTCCAAATAGAGATAGCAAAAGCAACGAGGGACGTGCACCACCTTACAAAAGGGCATGTGATGTCTAGGTAAGTGTTTAACAGAAAAGTTATGGTTTGCATTAGGAGTCTGGAGTGTCTCTTGGTATGCAGGCATTAAATAAATGTGGCTAATTGGCCTGTATTGTGGGGCCCTGTTGAATCTCCACGTCACTGGGAGCTATCTGGTTTATTTAGTGCCTGGACAAGTTTCTGAAAACGTAGGCAGTAAAGTCAGAGGTGGAGCTCTGCCAGCACGTCCAGGACCTCATCCCTTTGCCTCCTGAAAAATTTCCCTCGAGCCCGGCACATGGCCAAGGTTAGGCACTGCCTGCCAGGCACTGGGGGCTAAGGCGAAGGGGAGCCCTCATCCTCCAGCTCCTGGCCCCAGGATTTCCAGCTGTGTGTCCAGCATTGCCTCACGTCTGCTGGTGCTCACAGGCCCTGGCTGTCAGTCACAGCCATGTGCAACGGCAGCTCAAGCTGAGATGCTCCATGCTGTACCCGCTGCCCGGTACGCCTCTTTCTGCTTTCAGCCTTGGCTGCTCTTGTCTGGAGAAGCTCTGAGAGAGACAGATACGCTGCAGACAGGTTTTTCTTGTCTCCCACTTTCAGTATTGAGGGCTCAACTCCATGCTAGTATTTACCTTCCTGGAGGGCAGAGCTATGTCTGCAGAGGAGCGTTTCTCTTGCAAAGCCTTCTGGATCTTTTAGGTTAGTTTCCTACTGAAATAGGCCTTATGCCATTGCACTGCATGTATATCTATGTGTCTGTCCATCGGTTCACCCTAAAAACTTTTGAAACCACTGGCTAATTTCAACCACATTTAGGAAATATATCTTAAAGGAGTTAAGTTCCTAAAAGTCTTATGAAAACAATCTTGTTCCTTCACAAAATCAAGCCTGGTAGCTTGATTTACTCCTCCTGCTGTGAAGAAGGCTGCTAGAACCACAAGGCTGGTATCCTCTATTGACAAAACAGACTTTATGTGATGTATTACCATATCAAGCAAAAAGGCTTTTAAGAGAGAAACCCATGCTCATGTCTCTGCTATGTTCATTGCAATAAGCCCACGCTAAAACCCAGACTTTTTGGCAGATGGTGTAAATAATTCATGTAGTGTGAGAAGTTCATCAATCTCAACTGGGCATTACCCAGGTATCACCCACCACCTCCTCTAACACACTTCGGTTTTCTGCCTGTCAGACCAAGTGGACTGCAGGCAAGAGCCTCTCTTTTTCTGATGGAGAGATCTGTCCATCCCCTGCATGTGCACATTCATGGTGTGCACTTCAGCATCACCCAAGTGAGATGAAACAACAAGAGAAATTGGGAAACCTGCCTCACCCCTGCAGAGAGGTGACTGTCAGAGACACTGAGGTCACACAGAGCCTGTCTTTTGGGCCACAGCGTGACACATTCTGTCCATGTCCCCAGGCAATGGTGACAGAAACCTGCGGTGTTACCACCAGCATCAGCACCCGTGCTCCTCAAGGTGCTGGAGAAATGGCGCTCCATTTTGGCCCATGCCTACAGCCCTTCTGCAACCTTTTACAGCACATAAAGCAATGCAAATAATACCTTGTCTCACCATCCAAAAGTTAGGCAATCTTATAAAGACTTCAGGAGGAAAATCCAACTATTTAAAATAACTGGCCCTTGCAGGGGCCTCAGCAAGTTAATTTATACCAAGGCAAATTTTACCTTTTGGGAAACTAGTGCTTGGAGCTAGGTAAGAACCTTGGGATTTCTCCAGGATCCTTGACATCTCTGGCAATCATCAATCAGAGAGAGCCATCTTCTCAGCTTCCCTTCAACATCCCACCACACAATTTCATCAGATGAAAATGAAACACTGCTAGGTCATGCCTGTCTTCATGCAGACAATGATCACAAAAGTAATATTCTTACCAGAAGAACCTCTCTCCAGCTCCAAACAGCTTAAACCCTTTGGATTTCTTCACCTCCAGTTAACAGTGCTTCTCTAAGAATTGATAGTTTATTGCACAATGGCTTCATTTTGCCTCATCGCTACTCTCACTCATCAAACAGACAGAAACCCTCAGTTCCTTGGCTCACAAACCCCTTCAGATGGCTGATATCATCAGCGGTGCACTATCAAAGAAAATGTTTTTTTCTCATCTTCAGAATCACTGTTTCCAAGACTGCATTATCCCGCAAAGAAAAATGAACCAGCGCATTTCAGCTGATGATATGAAGAAGTCCTTTGACCGATCAGCAAGAGAGATGGTAGTTAGATCCTCTTCACGCCAATAATATCCCTCTTTTCCCTATCCCCACAAAGATTTATGTTCTCAGCCTTGGCCTGTCAGCAGTACCTGTCGTGCATATGGAAGACCAAGAAAACCTGGAGCTACCTCCAAAGAGCCAGACAGAGAACTGGACTTCCTTGTTTGTGAGGAGGGACGTAAAAAAAAGCTGGCTCAGTCCCCAGAGCTGCCGAATAACCCCTTTGACAGCTTCCAAGCATGACACACCACTGCAAAGCCAGCAAGGCAGCAGGTTAGACTTTCGGCAGAATGGCCACAACAGTACTAGGGATCAAGGGGATTTCTTTCAGCCTAAAAGTAACCCAATTTCATGAATACTTTTCAATTGCTCTTGTCTATAATGAAAAGGCTTTGTGTCTATAGAGCTGGCTGCTTAAATCGTCCAGTTACCTTAAGCTACACTTGATTTTAGGAAAAAGAGCACCTGTCTGAATTATATGTAAATACACATAGCCAAAAAGGCCATGAGAAACAGCCCCCCCCTTTCAACCCATGGCTATGGATTTTGACATCAATGAGGGATGCTGTGCAGAGATAAGTGGTAAAGAGTCATGGCGTATGTGTCTAGTAAGCTTGGTTTTGGACATTAACTTCTTTTCTTCCTGGAAATGTTGCCCAGGGAGAATTTGAGGACTTCACCATTTGTGTAGGATTTTGAATGCTGGTCGACTGGATATCTCACACCCACACCCATTGTGCATGGCAATTAAGCTCAGATTAAGTCCCCATGAGTTTTTGATCCAAAACTTCAGAGATGTGTTGATTCACTGCTTGAGGTTAGAGACTTCCCATGTAACTGGTTGCATCCAGGAATCCTAAAGAGAAACATGGCAGTCCTACTTTCCAGCCAGTGAACTGGGAGCTGAATAAGTGAGCCAGTCCTCCCTGCATGCCAAAAATGAACTGTGAAATGAAGCAGTGGGGTGCAGTGCCTGAAGAGAGGCTCTGGCTGCACCGCTAAAATCCCGTGGCACATTTCTCAAGGGAAGCAATAGTCCTGCTAACAAGGCCAGATGCCAATTCAGAGAATTAAATTCTGCCTACCCGAATTTCTCTTGTTTCGTGCGAGTACTGTGCTCTTCACTTCCTACATAAGAAGTTTGGAAAGGGGCTCCTGGAGCCCTGAGACCCATTCCCTCCTGCTGTTGGCAGCCTACAATACACCTCCTTTCACAGACTGGTCAAGCTCCCTCCGAGAAATAATTTGTTTTAGCCATAATTGGAGGCCGATCCAGAAGCCCTGATCTGCAATTGTTAGAAACTTGCTGTTCTAAACGGAGGACCGCCGATATGCACTGTTAAACTCTGGCTGTGCTCCATCCCAGAGGCATCCGCATTTCAAGAGCTGGCCAAGCGGAGGACCAACCCCCAAGTGCCAAAAGCACCATGAAAGCCAGGGAGAAAAGGAGACGATGAGAACTTCCTGTGGGCTAGCTGCAACGGGGGGAATCATGCGGAGGATCACTGGGCAGGCTGAAAAGCCTCTTGCCCCTCATATGCCCTGGTCCACCAGAGATGCTGAGCAGCCGGAGGCCTAGCAAATAGTCACTGCCCTAGGACTGCCTGCAGTGGGGGAAGGGATTTGCCACAACCTGGCCCATAGATCTGGCAGTATCATCCCTGGTACTACATGTATGGAAAAATTAAAATGCAGGTGCCGGTGCCCGGAAAACAGCACTTGAGTGACTCAGCCCTGATGGTGACTGAACTCTAGAGCAGTAAAATTCCCTGGAGGACAAAGTTTCATCTCCACATCTGCCTGGAACTGCCCCTGTCACAGTTAAAAAATAAGCTTAGGTTTCCCTTTTTTCCCTGAATTCTCTATTTGCTACCCCATTATTTAAAGTGAGCAACTCACCCTCACTCCACTGTGTTAAAGCTGGTGGAAACCCTGCACAGGGCTTGGGAAGATGGGCTTTGATGCCAGGAGGTAAAGCTGGGTGTCAGGCGACTGAGCTGAGAGATGCGGGCCAGGTGGCTGGAAGGGGGACAGCATCGTGCTTGGCAGGCACACACCCAGCTCAGCTCTCACAAAGCTTCCCCAGCCACACTGTGCTGAATGGTCAGCTGCCATAGCCTGCGGCTTCTAGGTTCCTACATCACTTCATTGACTACGACCTGGCTGCATTTACTTTGTCTCAGTAACTATTCCCCCAGGAATCCTTATTCTTGTGCTTATGAAATAATGGCCCCCATGTCTTCCTGATTTCACGGATATAATCCAAAGAGCTGGTCTGGGTCTGGCCCTCAGCCCCATCACCCCAATCACCCCTGGCCCCTAGCTGCACAGACTTCCCTTTGCACATGGCATTTCTGTGCAAAGCCTGACAATCCATGTTTTCCCAAAGACAGAATGATCAGGAAGATGCTGTTAAAGAGGTTGGGAATCTTTTCC
>NW_010239325.1:29460-35967 GCF_000690775.1 Eurypyga helias
AGTACAGAGATGAGCCTTGAAAACATACTTCCCCAGCTGTGTCCTCATGTGTCCTGATCACTGCTGTACACCAGCCAGGGTCCCTCTTTCCTTCTTGTCAGTTTGGGCCTTTGTTGTCTCTCTGTGCAGACACCAGGGGCACAGGACGATTAAAAAAGCCGTTTGCAGCTCTCTAATGGGCTGACGTCCCAGGCTGTTTTGAGGTTAAGATGAGCCTTGAAAACATACTTCCCCAGCTGTGTCCTCATGTGTCCTGATCACTGCTGTACACCAGCCAGGGTCCCTCTTTCCTTCTTGTCAGTTTGGGCCTTTGTTGTCTCTCTGTGCAGACACCAGGGGCACAGGACGATTAAAAAAGCCGTTTGCAGCTCTCTAATGGGCTGACGTCCCAGGCTGTTTTGAGGTTATCCTCGCATATTTGCCCATGTTCTTTGTGGAGTCCCACGTCCTGCAAGTGACTGAACTCAAATCTCCTGTGACCCATGAGACCCTTGGAGGATCTTAGAGCACTGGAGATGTAGCTTCAGTTAAGGACAGCAGTGGTAAGCTTAAACCCAAGCTTATTCAGGCCTAAAAGACAGGGGTGAAAAAAAAAAAAAGGCAAAAGCTTCTAGGCTGCAACAGAGTGTTTCTACAACCCAAAATTAGGGCTCCAGAATAAAAGTCCCTGAGCATCTTTAACTGCTGTTTGTGTCAGCAAGTGTTACAATTCCTCATTGTCTGTCAGAGCCAAACTTGTGAATAGCAGGACACAATTTACTTCTCTACAGAGCTAATTTCAGGTAAAACCAGTAGGACTGGTGTGCAAATCCTTAAGGAACAGAGGCAGGCTGCATGCAGTAACAGTGCAGGGCAAAACATGTGAAGGCTTTTCTGCTATAGAAGGCACATGAGATCAATAAAATTCTCAGTAAGACGCACACCCCACAGTAAAAGAGTGGCATGTGATGCTTCCAAAGTTAAAAGCACATTAGAATTTGTTGCTGGAATATAGTCAAGCTGCAAATATACCTCTCCTATTAACAGCAAACAGCAACAATAGCTAAGGTCTCCAGGTGATTTATTAGCAGTATTCTGAACAGATGAATACTCAAATAAGTTACTAATTTACTAAAATCTTGTCAAGGAGACTCAGCTTCAGTAAGTCTTTTTATCCTGGTGCCTGTCTAAATGGGGACACTCAGGCGAGCTAATCTGAATTGACCACAGATGGGAGTGTAAAGTGAATGAGATAATTGCATTGCAGAGTGGACAGTCACCCTCTCTCACAGTTAAAGAATTAACATCTGCTAAGGGCCCTTTGTCGATGAGCCCTTAACAGCGATCAGATTAGGCTGCAAAGGAAGAGATATTAATACAATCTGAATCATGGGAGGGAAGACAGCCTTTTATGCATTCAAATAAAACCGGCAATAAGTATGGAGCTGAAAGGGTTTATTTCTGCATCTTGTTTACTTAGATCAGATTATGTTTGGCTGCTGAATCCAGTTCTGATTTCCCTTTCAATAACGTGGCTGAAGGGTTACACCCTGGAAAACAGTGGAAATACTCTGGATTGTAGCACATTTGTATGATCCAGGCTAAAACTTGGCCTCAGCCTTTCTCTTAAAACACTGATGATATAAGGCCAGCATTTAGAGGTTTCTGCTTATGCTAAACAAACTGCTGCTGTGAAACCATTAATTCACTAAATTAAGCATGGGGAAAGTCTTTAGTGACCCCTCTGCATGCAGTTGGTCTGAAATGATTCCCTGACAGGGAAGCAGTTTCTTGTCCCCTTCAAAGTGTTGCAAATAAGACCCCTCAAATGGGCAGATACTTGAAGGTTGCTGGAAACCGGGATTGGTTGTACTGAGGTTTCCTCCTCCTTCCCCTTTCTCCTTCACCCATACTGGATGGACACCTTGATGGGGGACAGCCTGGCCAGAGGTGTTGAATGGTGAGAGCTCCTGAAAGCAGTGCCAGCCGGTGGGTGGGCTTCTGAACAGGACACACTGAGTGCCCAGGGATGCCGGGGCAGGAGGCGGGCACCCACCATCTGCCTCTTTTCCTTTGTTTCCTACCGAGGAGGGGCTCAGGTGTTTTGTTTGGCTCATGGATCCTTGCAGAGAAGTCATTGCTTTCCTGTCTGCTGAAAGGGTGGTTCTTTGCATGAGGCCAGACTAAAGTCAGGCTGCTCCAGCAAAGTCTCTGAGCACGTGCTGACCTGCAAGCTCCTGCTTACTTCCACTGACAAAGCCTTTACGACCAACCAGGGCATCAGTGCAGTGTTCTGACATCGGTGCCGCGACACACAGCCCTCAGCCTCTTTCCTCTACAGTTCTGTCCAGATCTGCCCTTTCCCTCCTAACCTCACCACTGCTTATGCTCCAGCACATGCCTGCTTCATGGTGGAGGACCCAGATGCACCCAAGGCAGAGGGAAACCATGCTCCGTGGCTTTGCAGTGTCAGGGACAGGTAGTGAGGATGGGCAGAAACCTGTGAAGTCCCTGCTACTCTACCCATCAGTAGACCAGCTGCCAGCTGCCACACACCCCATGTGAGATTACCAGCGCCAGTTCCCACCGCCATGGTGGCCTTCAGCTCGGGTGACTGCAGCATGATGACACCCTGCAGCACCCCGTGCAGACCACTATCCCAATGCCTTCCACTACCTTGGTCCCACTACCACAAAGGGAAGCCCAGAGCTGCCCTACTACAGAAGAAAGATGAAAGGCATCTCCCCAAGCCAGTTCAGCATCTCTCATTTCCCCACAAGCTCTGGGCTTTGGGTCTTTGAAATGAACCCAGAGGCTTGGCAGTTTGCTTTCTGTGGTATCATAGATCTCCTCAAAATCAACACCATGGCAAAGTTGTAATGAGGGAGGATTTTTGTCATGAGTCGAACTAGGCATCTACGGAATGACTTGTGATGATGAGGGAAGGAGGAATGCAAAAATCCTGACCTCTCTTTTCAATAAAAACCAAATCATCTTTGCTCAAACTTAACACAGGTGATTTATTAAAAAGAGGCTGAAAGCCCCTGAGTACTATGAGCTTCTGCACACTGCTGCCTTGGAAGGGGGCTCGCAGGCACTGTATTGATCAGCAGAAATGCAGATGGATCAGCACCGCCTGCTCTGTGCAGAGGGCTAAAGCCAGAAACCACCAGGCCAAGCAGCCACGGATCTGTGCCATGCTCCGGTGCCTTGTGGGATGAGCTGCCATCTCCTGAGGCCTCCCCTGAGGCAAATCCCTCATCAAGGGGAATGGGTGGCAATGACGAAGCTACCAGCAGCGTGTAGAGACCTCACCGCCCCGCGAAGTCCTGCAAGCCCTGACCCTGTGCCATGAAATGCACATGTGGCATTGCCATGTTTGAAGTGGGAGAAAGTGGTACACAGACAGTGTGGTACCCAGTTTGGATCACAGGTTACAGTTTTTACACGTCAGCTAAAAAACTCTAAAAAGTTAAAAAAGAAATCCAGTAGGACTCGCAATATTTATGTTTGTGCTTTAAATAAAACTGCAGCAACTGAACTGCAGTTAAATAATACCTTTCAGATTTGGACATTTCGGATGACTGCATATTTGAAACCACGGTTTCAAGTCAGATTACTGTTTCCATACGTCTGAAGGGAGGTGCAAGGAGAAGTGGGAGTAAAGCACAACATAACTCCAAACAGAACACAAAACTCTGATGTTTCTTTAGGTGAGATACATGTTGCTATTGGCAGTTACAAGTAATTGCTGGAATGTAGCACACTGTAATAAATTAAATGTGATATTTGCTAAGCATGCAGGCTTGCCATCTGGTCACCACTGTTAACTACTTTGCAGGTAAGAAGCGGTGCTTAAGTGCAGGGAACTGAAGTGTGCCATAGAGTAAAATCTTACAAACTCCAGCCCCTTAGACTCAACATTTGTTTAAAACCTGGAATAATTAAACAATCTTGACTTTCATAGCTTCTTTGCAATAACACAGACCGAGGAGATGCCAAAAGAAGAGATCCCGCAGGAGCAAGCTCAGTAAACGGCACGTTTGTGCAGCGTGCTGCTGCAGATGCATCAGACAGCACCAAATGCCTTTTCTCCTTGAATGGGCACTGCTTTCTACACGCAAGACCTTGATCCCACCGTTCCCATGCACTGCACTGACCTGTAGAGGAGCCGGCACGAGGTCTGGGTTTGCACAGGCACACCTCGCATCCTGGTGTGAGGAAGATCACTGGGGTAACTGCAGTGAAAACCAGACCAGGGTGCTACCTACGCGGGACCCAGCACAAACGGGGCAAGTACTGCCCCGAATGATGCCCTGTGTTTCCCATTGCTCAGAATGATCCCTGGGAGAGCTGAAAAAGGAACATGCAAGTCAGAGTACCACAGGCATATCCTGATGGCTGGCCCGAGAGCTGTAGATTTCAGTCCCTGCCCTGTATCATGGGCTGGTGTAGCCTTGTGATTCTGGTGGTGGGACACAGAGGCTGGCAGAAGTGCTGAGGGCCTGGAAAATTCCCAGTGGGGTACGTCCATTCTTTCATTTGTAGGTCCCACTTTGAAGTTAACCCCGATTCAGAACCACAGAATGGTTTGTGTTGGAGGAGACCTTCAAAGACCATCTATTCCAGCCCCCTTGCTATGGGCAGAGACATCTCCCCCTAGATCAGGTTGCTGAAAGCCCATCCAGCCTGACCCTGAACACTTCCAGGGATGGGGCATCCTCTGGCCAACCTGTTCCAGTGCCTCACCCCACTGATCATAAAAAATGTCTTCCTTATATCCTACCTAAATCCTGTCAGAACAGGTTGCGATGAAAAGTCTCTCTCCACCCTTATAAGCCCCCTTTATATACTTCACTGTGAAAGGAAGTTCATGCAGCTTTTTGGAGGCACGAGCAAATGGAGGCAGGAGAAGGGAGGAAGACAGCACTTTCTCTCACCAGCCACCTGATATAAACCCTTTGCTGGGCTAAAGAAATAACCATACCAGTTCTGTGTGTCAGGTCTGGAGATCCTGGCTTCTGAGCTGCTGAGAGCATGGCGCAGCTTCTTCTAGAGCAGGACATCGGCTGCCTCCCAAGAGGCAGCTAAGAGATGCCCTTTGGTGAACAAACAGCGCTTGGTATTTCTGCAGAGAGTGGCTTCCTAGCCAGAGCATGTCTAGAGGAGAGCCCAGATGATTGCAAAGGGGTCCAGACAGGTGATTTTTCCCAGACATGAGTGCTGGTCTCCAAGGACCAGGCTTTCACCTCAGAATCAGTTCTCAGCAGAAACTACAATGATGCAGCTGATCCTGAGTCACTGATCAGACCTGCTCCTTTCTTTGTGTTAGGTCAGAGGGGAATTTTGACTTGGCTGGAACTTTCAGACAAGCTCATTAAATCAGGCCACTAGAGGGGGCAGCCTTTAAAGTCTAGAGCTGGTCACTGGGGACACCACCCCACCCGTGGGGACCCTGGAGGGCAGCCTCACGGCCGTGGCTCCCAAGTGAGGCTCTCCAGCGCCACACAACAGGTGGAGAAGAGGGAAGAGTGTTATTAGCAGCACCTCCAAGTGCATGATTTATTATCTGCTGTTTCTCATAGTGAAAATAAGCTTTTTCACATATATTTTTCCACTTAGCACACGTGATGTCTTTCTTCATTTTTTTCATGCTCACTTCACATCAGGGTAAGCGTGCACAGGGAAGAAAAATGATGAGGTATAAGGTTTCTTAATTACCTGACTTGGCTAATGTGGTTTATGGGAACGGTATTGTGTGGTCAGTCGCTATTTTGAATGGTTACGCACTTCCTTCTCAGTGAAGGCGGTCACTGTTTCATGTGAATCTGGTGACCGTCAAATTTAACATAGTTGCATTTTGGTCCAAGTCAGACCGCTTTGCATCAGCCTGGC
Source organism: Eurypyga helias (assembly GCF_000690775.1). Lineage (NCBI taxonomy): Eukaryota > Metazoa > Chordata > Aves > Eurypygiformes > Eurypygidae > Eurypyga > Eurypyga helias. The sequence continues at coordinate 35,335 of NW_010239325.1, forward strand.
ACCACAGGACTGCAAGGACTGGAGAAGTCCGTCAAGAGCGACATTCCCCTTGGCTTTCCTAAGGGATCGGCGGATTCTGCCTTGTTTGCAGTTGTGCGGGGTGGTTCACTGGATGAGGGGAGAAGAGGTTTTTGTAAAAGAGGGGGATAACAAGCGCAGCAAAGAGAGGGGCAGAGCAGTGCCTACATCACCTGGGAATGAATTGCATTAATCCACCCTGTGAAATAAATGTGATGACAAAGGATGCCTGAGCAGTAAAATAACAAGTGTAGATGCTGGAGCGAAGATTGCAGAGGAAAAGGGGCTGGAGCGAGGGTTTCTCTTCCCAACCTCGGCAGACCTACCTCTCCTCCGGTGCAGGGGAAGGGACTCGAATATCTGGAAGTGCAAATGGCTCCCCTCTGCCTCACGTCATCCTCCAGACCAAAGGTGGCTGAGCAGTTAGCAGCAAAGTATTTGTAAGGCTTCCACGTCTCTCCGAAGTCCTGGGAGCGCTCCAGCACCATGGCAGCTGGCCTGGGCGACTTGAAGACCAAAATCAAGTGAGTGAAGTAGAAGACGGCTTCCAGGTCCAGCTGGATGGTCTCGCGGGGGGCGTCCTGGGCCGCCTGCCACCAGGTGCGGGGCAGGCGG
>NW_010239326.1:0-10062 GCF_000690775.1 Eurypyga helias
GAGTTGAGAGCTGCCAACTCCTTATACAACAAAGCCGCCCTCCCAAAAGGTAGGGCAGTGGTCAGAAAGCAATTCCAGGCCCAGGGTTTTTGCTTCTTTGTCTGTTTTAAGGAAGAATCAGTTGCACTGACATGAAAAATTTGCACGAACACACGGTCATTTCTATAGAAACAGAACACGTTGTTTATTGTTTATACACTCTATTGTAGGAAACAGTAACTGAAAATTCTTAGATCAATGGCATACAGCTCAAGTGTTCCAGTGCAGCTAGTGTAACAACAACCTAAATGTCAACTGTACCTCGAGTAAGTCACAAATTCAAAATATCAAAGTTAAAAATGGTGAAGGTAAGGGTGCCTAAGAAATTATTCTCCCCAAAGCTAACACGGTGCTTGGTAACCAAGAGGCCTCTGCTGTATACGGAATGTCTTTGTGTGATTAACTCACCTATTGCCTGCCCAAGCTGCAGCCAGTTGCCAAGGCTACAGAAGACTGATGCCAGTCTTTGTAACCCAAGGAGTGGGAGCCAAGTTACTTCTTTCCCGATGTCAGCACGCACCTTCTCCGGCATTGCCATCAGGAAAGCTGTGTGGAGCACCAGCAGCAGCAGCAAGGACTCGATTCTGCCAAAGTAACACCTAGGCTTCCAACAGCTGTGCTAACCCATCCCCACCGTATTCCCACAGCAGCTCCTGCTCGCTCCCACACAGGATTGCTTCCTAAGATAAGCTGTCTTTTCAGACACCTGACCCCCCGTTGCAAGGACGGGAGCTTTCTTTACACCTCCCCAGGTTTCCTGCCCCCAGCACCTTCCCCCTAGCCAGGCAGAGAGTTAGGAAGGGTGGCCACAGATCCGGCCGGGGCCAAAGGCATCTCGGGGGGAGGCAGGCCCTGCTCCGCTCAGGTCCCCCCTTCAGGTGCTCCTGCTGGGCACGGCAAGGTCCTTGGGCTTTAGCAGCTTCACAAGAAATTCAGACTGAAAAATCAACTAATCCATCCCAAGGTAACAGGTACAAAATACAACTTTCTACAAAAGGCAGGTGGTCCCTTCAGAAGGGAAGGGAAAAGCTCATTTTCCAACACCCTTTTTTCAACTACTGAACACTTAAAAAAAAAAAAAGCCATGAGCAAATAAGAAAAAACTTGGCTCATCTTTAGAAAAAAAAAAGTACTGCAGACCAGGGGAATTTAAAACAATGTCCTTATCTTTCAGCACATGAACTGACAACAGCAGCAGTACAACATAGGTTATTCCTAAAAGGAGAGATTCTTCCCATGTCTGGAAATGGAATACATAGAAATGCAGACAAAACTCCAAATTCCACTTTTTTCTTTTCTGTGAAATACTGTTCTCCATCCTTTGCCATCCCACCCTTTCTCTTTGCTCACACCATGGAGTAAGCTCAATTTTCTGAAGGCTTTTCAACCTGACCGTCCTTCTCAAGGGGTATAGCGGCTGCTAAGCACTGTAACTGATTTGAAATAGTGTCTCCCTCTACCACAGTACTGACAGGGAAATGGGGTTTTTAATGAGATTTTTAATTCTCTACCCATCAAGGCAGGGACTATAATCTGGTTTCCCCTCCTCAGAAAACCAGCTGCCTTTCTAGACTGACATTCCACACGGGATGGTATGAGAGGAGGCAGATGAAAAAGTCATCATCCCATCAATAGCTCTTAAAAAAACACAGGTGTCATGTACACAAGACTCTGCATGTTAAAAGAGACAGAGTGTATCAGATGATTCACTTCCAGTAAGGAGAAAGTTATTTAAGGTAGCCTTGAGGAGTGATTTTGCTTTTGCTTGTCCCAACCATCACCGCCCAGTACTGAAAGCTGTCATAACACATCCACGTCCACATTCTTAACACACTTCCCCCATGCTATACACACACATTCTAGAGTTGGTGAAATCAAGCCAATGCAGGATTTGCCCAGCACAAGTCAGATGCTCTTACACGGACCAGAACACAGCTGAAGATTAACTTTTGCTGGCCAAGCTCTGACCAGGGGACAGGGACCGGCCCTTGGAAACCAGCCCTTGAACTCTTCCCTCTGACGCGTGCCCTCGCCTGCCCTGCAGCCGCACACTTGGTGCCAAATCCACAAAGATGTTAGGTGGCCACAGACTGTTTTCTAGCCGAGTCAGGCACCTACGCTTCCCCCGGCCTCTCCGCCTCTGTTTTCCATCTGCAAGCTCAGAATGTGCCTGTAAACAAGGGGGAGGTGTTATGCTCCAACGGTCACGTCTACTGCCACCCCACCCATGTAGGTGACAATGGTGTTCCTGCTGTTTACCCAGTCCGACAACCCTTCTCCCAAGCAATCACAATTCCTAACGCAAGGAACAAGGAAGCGTCCAGAACACCATCCCATAACCAGGAAGTCATCATCGTCTCGCTATGCTCACACCCAAGATCAATGCCCTTGTTTGGCTTACAACACATTGATTTAATGCACTTCCATCTCCTGGAAAATCCTCAAAACAAACACCACAAGTCAGAGCTGCCCTCGCTGGATAGCACCACAGCTCGCTCTGCGCGCTCAAAACCACAACTGAACTAACCCCCGGGGCAGCCAGCAGTAGCGGAAGTGACTCAATGTCTCAAGCGTGACCCTCCACAGGACTAACGGCGGTGCTGGGCAGCGCAAGGAGAGGGACAGGCCAGAGGCACAAGGAGGAGTACGCAGGGGTATCCTTCGGAGAAAATGAAGCAGTAGCCGTCCAGCCAAGCGTGCCCTACTGACCTGCAGAGACAAGCAGGCAGGCAGGCAGGCAGAGGACTGGAACACGTTCTCCCAAAAGGCTCACCCTGCGTGTCTTATCAGCATCACTGCACTGCTGCCCCCAAGGTTCTCCACAGACGTTTTCCAAGAGCTTTAACACCACCAAATATCACCTGAAACAAGGTTTTGCTCCAATCTGCAAGAAAGAGGCTGTTTGCTGAGACCCAAGTACCTTCGCATGTTCTCCTCCGACATCCATTTGAAAACCCGTTACACGAGAGGAATCCAGATCGTGCAGAATGCTTTGCTGCACGTTCCCAAGTACCCGCTGGCAACCTGGAGGCAAACGCCACGCTGTCCTCACTCACAAGACTTTGGTTTTATTACAAACAGAAGTTAGACTTTGAAGACAGCTGAGGACTAGTGACCTCAACGTACTCCTTCCTCTCCAACTGCTTTGTTATTTCCGAGGGACCACTGAGATGGAGTTCAGTATCTTTACCATCTCGGTCACTAATTAAGCTCCCTGCAAACTAAATAGCACTATTTTCTTGCTAATGTTCCCCTCTTTTCCCCGGAAAACCCTTGTTTCTGTCAATTAGCCTTAGCTCACTTGAAAGGGAGAGCACAGCATGAATTCAAACCCAAGTCAGAACTTCACCCCTTATGTTTCCAAGTTTAGTTTCCACAACGGTCTGAACCTCAGTTTACCGCATGAATGTACCTAATAAATCATTCCATAGACAGAACTGCACTTGTTTTGTAAAATCTAGCCTTCCCCATCCACAAAACCGGCCACTGAGAAGCCATGTGAACACTTATTTCTGCTGTACGTGCATTTTCCTTGGAAGAACGAGGACTCAATCAAGCTGTAAATAGCAGACTACTAAAATAAGCTGAGAGGTTGCTGAAAAGGCTGCCCTACGCACCCTGCAGCAAGGGCTGCTGTGGAACTCACGCCAGAGCGAACGCAGTTCTACCCCGTGGCAAGGAAATTCAGAAACAACAGCGTCAAGTGCCTGCGACCCAAGATTATGTGCCATTTGTTTACAAAAGCGTACCCACGCGCTCCATACCCATCGAATCCTGCAGGAAGACTCAGCCCCGTGAAGGCTGCAGCCCGAACCACCTCAGCCGGTCTCGCGCTGATGTGTTACACGCAGAATGAAGAGACAGACCCAAGAGCAAATGCAGGAAGAACATTCGCATATGCCTGAGAAATTCTTAAAACCTGTCACTCAGATACTCCCAAGCAAATGGTATATTCTAAAGGAAAAAAATGTTACACAGAGGGGAAAACGCTTGGTAACACATGCAGGAGCGAGGACGATACAGCACAGGTCATGCTGACACATGGAGCCATGAAAACCGGTAACGGACAACCCGGACGTCATGCAGAACCCAAGGGAACCAACAGTGTTGGGTTTTTCCTTCTGCCGAGGAAAGCTGTAACAGTCGAGTCCTGGCCCGGCAGTCAGAGCGAATACCAGCCAGAGCGGGAAACCCATCAACCCCAGAACACGAACATCCACAGATGATCAGAAATTAAAACAACCAAGTACCACTACGGGTGCAACCACGCAAACCATAGAAGAACCATAAGGAACGAGGTAAAGCGCAGGCGTGGGTCATGTCTTCCAACAGCACGTCTGATGGTGCTCAAAGAAAAGATGCTGGGAACATTTATGCAGAAAGACGGTTTACTAAACCATTTAAGAGGGCATGAAGGAGTTCAAGATGTTTCAACAAGTAACTGAAAATACCATGAAGTGGCCCCGAGAGCTCCAGCTTGCCTCGGGCTGCCCTGCTCAGCGCCAGTCCCAGGAAGCATCATCCGGCTTGCGGAGCAGGAGGAGAAGGGGGGGCAGCGTGCCAAGTAAATAAAGCAGCGTTTGCCTACCTATAATTTCTTCACTGTAGTACTTGATTTGATGAAACAAGTGTCCCCTACAAAAGATATACGCTGCTTTCCAAGCACACTGTTCCTCCTGCTACACAGATTTCCTTACATCCAGCTAAATTCTCTTTATGTCTTTACATTACTAATGCCCTCTACATCCTAAACCGTATCTGCTGGTAACAGTCACACCCTTTAAGCACATTTAAGAAAGTAGGAAGGAGAGCTTTTCAGAAAGCAATCTACAAGCCGTTGAGGATGATGAATTGCAGCTATAAAACCTTGGCTCCAGTATCAAATTAGATCCTTACTTATACACCAAATATAGTGCTTGAAGAACATGCCTCCGAACATGGATGGTTTCCAAAAATGCTGATCAGTGCTTTTGAAAACCAATGCTTTATGAATGACTAAAGCAAATCTAGTCATACAACCTAAGAAATCACAGCAGGGCATTTAAAAAAAAAAAAAAAAAGAGACAAAAAAAGGACTAACTACACAGTTTCAGACAATCTTAAATCCCTTTAAACACAGTAAAAAGAACAATCTGTTAATGTGTTTAGGAAAAAGGCACAGTTACAAAAGGAGAAACTTAACTAGATTTTAATGGGGGAGGAGTCACTTCAGCATTTTATAAAAGGCTGTCTTCCATTGTAACCCCCACGCAGAACAGGCTGATGATAGGAACGTGGCAAATGAGAAACACCCAGCAACTTCCCAACAGAAAACCTCAAAGCATACACCTAAGATTACACTTATGCTTTGATTAATAAGTAAAACAGGGTCTGAATGCAGGAAAAAACAGAACAGTCATTAGAGGCAAGAAGTAACACAGAACAGGAAGAAATGGACAGGAGGCTGTAATGAATAATCTAACAGCTTTCCAAAAATACTCTGCGTTATCTCATCACCACGTATTTCTCACATGTCCCCATATTTAACACAATCTTGTATGCGATGTGTGTAACTACCTTCAGTAAAATTTGCTTGCATCTTCCAAAGCATCATGTCAGGAAAATCCACCTGCCTGAAGTATCCAAGGGGGAACAACAGCTCCTACATACACAGGAGAACAGTTTTTTTAAAATTTTTCAGCTTGTGCACTTGACAGCTGAGTCCACAGTCAGTTTAACTGATCTGTGGCGAATTTAAATGTAGATTTTTCCTCTTTTTCCACTCACACTGCAGCAAGAAATGTTAAAAAGAGCTGTCAACCACAGAAGTTAATAATAGAAAGATTTTTTTTAAGTTTTCTTAAACTTAAAGTTTTAACTTCAAGTGTTTAACACTTCATCATTAGTAACAAACAGTATTTTGTTGCCACAAAGTATGACACAGTAATACCATTCTGATTCCTGGGTCTAGAACACTCTTCTACGCCCTTCAAGCAAAAGCAGGACTGCGCCACTGAAGTTGGTAAAAATGCAATTAAAATACAATCTAGCAAAACAAAATATGGGTTGTTTTTGTTACAGTCAACATAGGAAACCCACCCAAATCATTATTTGGGCTGAAATTATTTCTACATCAGAAATCAGATGCCTCAATTTTTACCAAAAGAGGAATTTACCAAAGCTTGCTTAAGCTCGTTTATTCTCTCTGTCATAAAGAGAGGAATTGCACTTGTGATAAAGACAACAAATCCAGGCATTACGAGCTCTTATCTGCAAGATGTTCTTCTTCACTGAGGAAGGATTAAGATTTTGTACGTCAGGAGTGCTCACACCCCTAGGGCACAAGCAATTCACTCTGGAGGTAACCTACCAAATTTAAAGGGAAGTGCCAACAAGAGACAACCAAAAAACCCCAAGTATGTGGAAAAGAAGCAAACTTCACATAAAACTCCAGTGAAATATGGGGAGGATCAGAGGAGGTATGTAAGAATAACAAAAGGAAGAGCTTCTTGCCAAGGACAGCTGTGAACTGGGTAAGGAAGAGAAAGGAGAGGGTGAACAAAATAGAAGTGTCTGCATCAAAAAACAGAAGGAAAGTTGAGACAAAAAGCTAAGGTTACAGCTGGATTTCAGGATGAATGGGAAAAGACAGAACAAAGGAAGAAAGACCATTTACATTTGCAAGCTGTATCTGAGGGACTGAAGGCTATGTTTTGAAGGGCAAGGCCTAAACAGGCCAAAAAGCTGCACCTTATCCTTGGCTTTCTCCTGAAGAAAAATGCGGCACAGAAGAGTGAATGAATTCACTTTCAAGCTCTACTTTTAAAAGTTTCTAAACATATTTGCAAGGAAAAAACCTACTGCTACCTTCATGAATTCACAGCAGGGGACTGTCTTTTTATTAACACAAAGTTACCGTCTCATATGCAGGAATTTACTGTCTGCAGGCTCAGGCTACATATTGGAAATGGGAGGCAAAGACCTGAATTAAACCAGACGCGTCCAAGACGCACAACACATGCCACCACACTGCACAAAACTGGGCAGCAGGTCCTGGGGGGCATGCACCTGCTAGGCAAGCTAAGAAATAAGAAGTAATTTCAAACTTACTATCAAAAAAAAAAAAAAAAAACCCAATTTAAGCCACATGGATACATTCCTCTCCAGACAACCAATCCCCAATTCACATTTCCTTCTTTCAAATCCCTTCCCCAAAATACTGACCCAGGCAGCAGTGCCCTGGGAAAGCATCTGAGGGATCCACCTGCAGACTAACCACCACGCTGGCCCTGGGAAATTATTTGAAAAGTTGTAAAATTAATGTTGGGGCTACTTCTTCATGATCTGCTTTAAACTTATCCAGAACAGCTGCATACACAGGTTTTTAGATAACCTAGTCGGAATGCACTGTAAGCTCTGGAGGGAAGTTTATAGCACCCTGCTCGACTCTAAAATTCAGTCTCTCTCCTTCCAGTAGGGGGAAATGCAACAGATGTCTTCCTCTGGAAGAGACACCCCTGAAAACTTAAAGAAAATTTATTTTCTTGCCCTTAGCTGTCTCACAGAGACTCCAAAATGGAGTTTTCCAGTTTCTCCTCCCAAGAAGCTCTCAGCGTCGTTCACCCATGCTGACCTCCCCACAGCACAGCGTGGTCCTTCACACCAGTACGAATCTGTCCGTCACAACCTCTCTCCAGTATCGTTCACATATCACGCTGCTGTCGAAAGAAAAGGGTTAACAGTCACAAAAGCTCTAGGTTTTGCTGTCAGGTGGGCACGTATGGTTGACAAATGGGGGACGCGTGGGGATGGCCCCAGGGACTCGAGCTTGGCTGCGCATCATCAGACCTCGACAGCACCAAACTGCTCTCAAAGACAGACAATAGGGTAAATTTCTGCCTTCACACCTCAAGACAGGAGTAAGGAATGACTGACCCATCATTCACTGCGGTGGTTCCTTGTTATTATTTAGTATACAAGTCCTGGCTTATTTCTCCAAAGGCGTGCTAGCTTTGTGGAGTTGGCACCCAGCACCCACCTCTGCCCAGACATGCCATGAACACATATCACGACTGCGCGTGGATCGGCTCATGGCACACCGGCTCAAGAACACAGATTCGGGACAACAACACAGCAGGTGAAATTGCAACACGGACAGCCAACATCACACTAGTGTCACCAAAGTGCTACCGAAGTGAAAGGGAAGGAAATGCAGTGTTTACAAAAGTAACACACATACACAGACGACAAAGCAAAGCACCCAATCCCAATAATCCCACATCATGGAATTTACAGGCTAGGAAGAATTTTATAAATCTGTGAAAAGCAATTAAGTTACATTCAATTACAGCTGAACTCAACAGCATTTGAATACATATATAACCCACAATCTCCCTCTCTGCCCAGACAGCAAGTTCATTGTAGCTCAACTCCAATAGGAAGTGGCTTAGTTTACAAATGCTAAAAGCATCACAAAGCGTATCCTGCGGTTTAGGTTGATTTGTGGGTCAAAGGCTTATTGATAGCTCTTATTGCTTATTATGGAAGGCTTAGAGTGGCGTAATTAAATGCAGCTATTTACCTGCCTAAGAAAAACAAGCACCTTCATTCTGTCAGCCTTGGGCACGAAAACGCATTACGACACTTGCAACTCTCAAGCCACCCCTCAGCGCACAACTGCTTTTAATATTTTTATCTTTTCTCAAAGAAGATAAAAGAGTATGGCACAAGATGTAACTGTGACCCCTAGGCTGCCCTTGACGTCTCTGCCTGTGGCCGTGAAAAGGCCCTAAATCCAACGACTTGACAGAGATTTATCCAATACTTGCGGCACCTCTTCAGGATTCACACCCAAGCCATGTTACGCGTGCACAAACCCTCCCCTGAAAGCGACCCTCCTTCCACCACCCTTCTCGCCTGGCAAACGGCATAGGTTCACTTCCATTCCGAACACAACCAGAGAAGGACAAACAAGGGAACACAGTCATGGCATAAAAGCAAACAATTAGGAAGCAATCAAGACCGGACATCAGGGCGATGTAGTAAACAACTTCCACACTGAACAATGCCTTCTTCGTATGTGATTTGGTTGGGGTTTTTTTCTCCCAATCCAAACTAATGCTTCTATACTGAGAAGCAAGCATCGAAAAGTATTTAAAAGTGCAAATCGCTCACTTCATCAACTACGTGTTTCCCAAAACCAGGCAGCAGGGTAAGCTCAGCTCTGCAGCCCTCAGCCTCCAACCTGACCACAATTCATTCCCACGTCATCCTACACAAATCTGAAGGTTGAAGGCTGGTCGAAGTGAAGGTTGAAGGCTGGTCGAAGGACACAGCTGAGCCTACTCCACTGCCAGTTTGCACAGAGAAAGGAAGAAGCCTCCTCCCTGCCTTTTGCCATGCCCAGGCACTCCCGCTGCTTCCATTATTCCGACACCATCCCTCATGTCACTACACAATGACACCAAGTTACTAAATTAGCAAAATACTGACCCCACCAAAACAGAATGAATAGTTTTCTGCTGGTTTAGCTTCTTCCACAAGCTCATCAGCAGGATAAGGAGTGCCTCAGTGAGCAAACTGCACCCTAACAAACCGTGCTGGGGTCTTCGGGGAAGGTAACTGGGAGGGAAGTAGAGTGACAAGCACTTTACAAGGCCTTTTTCAGGAGAATCATGAGTCCGTACCACAGGCAGCACAAGGAGCAACATGAACACCTCTCTAAGTTTTTCATTGCCGTGGTTTCTGTAAGCTTTCTGTTCCTTGGTGCTCCTTCCCATGAAAGCGAGAGCAGCTGCCAGCCAAGGGAAATTTGACGGCAGGCATTTCAGAACAGGAATTAAACACAGAGTTAACACTACAAGCGAAGTGACACGCTTCAACACCATTAAACCCAAACTTTAGGTAAAAGCATGTATTTCTACAGACAATAATTCAATGAACCACGGAATCACTTAGGCTGGAAGAGACCCTTAAGATCATTGAGTCCAACCACTGACCTGACACTACTGGTGAATGCTGTAAGCACCTAAAAACAAAGTGGGG
>NW_010239326.1:10093-13788 GCF_000690775.1 Eurypyga helias
GGGGGGAAGGATGAAAAAAAGCCCCTAGTTTATGTGAAGTTCACTGTCAGAGCAGGTTCCATACAAACTCTACCTTTAAGGAATCCTCCTGCTTTCCTCAACATTACTGTTACCAAAACTTTAAGAAGTTGGCAGCAGCTCTGCAATTCTCTCTCCAGTTTACTCACAAGCAATCTCAAGAGACTCAGCATTCCTGGTACTCTTCCAGGAAAAATGGAAAAAACCAAAACACAGACCTGAGCGCATCACCGGTTAAACAACAGATTTGGCGGTAACACATTCACGTGTCAAGAGCCTCTACCCTGACCTCCGCTCTAGGAACACAGACTGCACAACAATATTACAGTAATCAAGCTACAACTGAGGAAAACCAGTAAATTAAAATACAGGGAGAAAACCGTATGAGCGTTCGACAAGCATGTATTTCCCATTTCTAACAGTTTGCAAATGCCTACACGTTGATTTTCCATGACTGAAATTCCAGTTTAGAAGTGCCTAACAGTCTTCTGTGGGAGTCTGTGATGATACAGAGGAGATAAATACCACATCTCCAACTTTCAGCTACAGCAGGAGCACTCACGAAGCGCTCGATTGCTCTCCAGCTAGAGCGAGCTGAAAAACACTGCCCACTTTCAAAACAGAAGTAGCATTTCATTTCTTAAGAAGCAGCAACTCAGCATCTAGGAGAGCTGAGGAAGGGGAAACAACAAGTAGCCACAGTGTTGTTCAGCAGCAGGAGCACACTGGGAAATCAGGAAGGCCACAATGCTTATCAATCTGGAAACAAAACACACCAGCTCCAATTTTGGTATTACTCTGCAAAGGGAAAAAAAAAAAAAGATAAAGTCCCACTGCAGCACCTTCTGCACATATACACACAAATGATGATTTCAATTCATTTTTTTTAAAAAGTGAACCCACACGCACCATGAGAAGAAGATGCTAGGCCCCACCATGCTGTGTAACAAGACAGCGAAGGAGGAGCACACCTTTCCCCCAGTTTGGTTTCCAAGTTAACTTTGCACTGGTTCGTAAACATACGCACCCCCAACAACAGCTCCTCGTCCTCACCCTTAGCTGCTGTTCCCCTCAGCTCCTGGCCTTTCACAGTCTTATCACTTACAACTGCTTACGTGAAGCTCACTAAAAAACCAAACAATTATACACTGGAATTTTCTGAGAGGGAATGATTAATATATAGATACCTTTTTTTTTAAGGAAAAAACAATTTCAGAACTTCAATAATAAAATTGAATCTTTTCCTTTTAAAAATAAATGGGTTTCATCTAGCTTCTTTTTTATGCAAATTTTGCCAGCGTAGGATAGCACAAGCATGTTACCATATGGCACGCCTACCAGAACTATCTTTAATTTTTTTCCTTGGAGATGTAAGCTAAAGTACCTGCAACTATGCTGTAATTTCCTTTGGGAGAGAACTTATCAAACTGAATATTTTTGGGAACTGAAGATATTTTCTAGGCCAGTGCTCATATTTAGATTTTTTTTTTAGATTCAGTATAAACTGTTCAGCCATTGGAGAGGTCTACAAAGTCTTTTCAGAAAGGAAGAAACAGGCCAGGAAGATAAAATATTGGCGCTGAAAATAACAATTGCTGTCAAAACCGTGTTGTATTAATTCAGTGACTCGTTTCACAAGACAGTCTTTTTATAATGTTACCCATAACGAGAGAAGACAATGGTTTCCCTTGATTTTTGTTTTTCCCTCCCCCATGTAGCTTTATATGTCACTGGCCCTAGCAACAGAGAAGAATAGCAATGGATTTGTCTGCGGACAAGGACCCTGCAACCAGCCTGCGAGGGGGGCCCCAAGCACCCTGTGTTATCCAAATACAATCGCCCTGTTATTTGACAACAAGCCAGCCTGTGTCAGAACACAGCTTTTGATATCGCACTCGAGTGTCAAACTGACAAACTGCAGCCAAGTTGCTGACGACAAACCTGCATGACAGGTTCACCGCAGTTTAGAAAGCGTTTCTAGCCTAAGTGAGCAAGGACAAGCCTCATCTGACGCATCTTTACTGAGAGTTCAAAAATCCTGAGTCAGCTCACAAAAAGACAACACTATCAGTGACGCAGAGAAAAGAGGACAAACAATCAACTTGGCTACCTCCACACCAAGGAATCTCTCGGTGAAAAAGGGGATGAAAGAGAAGCACTACGAAAAACGACTGTGGAAAGGTGTGGGGCTCGCAGCTCAAAATACAACTTCGTACTAATACATCTCTAGAAGCGTAAAGATCTCCAACCATTACCTCCGAGTAACTCCATCAACATGAAATTCAGGTTTGACAAAAGGTGACGCTGACTTGTGGATACTTAAAAACCAAACCAACGAACAAAAAAAACCACACACATTTAAAAAAAAAATAATCTAACTTCTTGCCAGTAACCTATAAAGTTTCCCTGGTCTCCCTGAGGCCTACCAGGAATATTTTAAAGCTGTTTTTAAATCCATTTCTAGACTGCAGATGGGTAATTTAGGTGCTGTCTACAACGCTGCTGACAACAGCTGAGACAGCCTTGCCGTGCACTAACTTCAACTTCCAATCCTGAATTTCATCCAGCAGGACCACTTGAAATAATGGAGGTGGGGGTAAAGGTTTGCCTTCCTAGGTTTCAGAAGGGCCTGGAAAAAGAAACAAGCATCTCATTACTGCCTGTGACAGAGGGTGAAGGGTTTCAGGCTTTTTTTGTTACCAGTTAGCCAAATGCCACAGAGCGAGAGCCTCTAATTTGCACACCAGACTCCCAGGACACCACCATACTCCAAATCCTGCCTCCCCTCCCCTTCTCCATTGCAGCAGCTGAGAATTACGAAGGAGGGGGACAGCTGGGCTTCTCATTAGGAGCACCGTGCCTGAATCCAGGGACAGTCATTTGCACCCACTTCCCATGTGCAGCTGAGAGATGTCTTCGAAAACCCCTCCTGGGGTAAGGTGGCAGGAGCGCAATGACGAGCAGGCTGGTTTGGTTTAGAAGATAAATGCAAGAGGGAGATTTAGACGGAAGCCAGCGTCGGTGTTACTTGTCTCCATGAGAACACAACCGACGGGAACGCTCCAGTTCCCAAGATAAGGCATCTCCTCGGAAAGCAGGTTACGTACGCATCCGTTGGCTATGGATACCCGCCGCCACCGACCGTCAGGTACGATGGCACCGTGCGCACGCAGCTGGGAAGGTGCGCGAGCACTCAGCGAGCCGAAGGCACCTCCAGCTGCTTGGATTTCCCTTCCTTCCCTAGAGCACATCTTCGCTTTAATTAATAGGTCGCTGAACCGGTTTATGTTAATTGTCAGAAGTACCTCGTCTTTGTTCCCAAGGGGAGGGACCAAAGTTCATTCAGTTGTTGCCTACGAAGCAAAACGGAGGGTTTTGCACACACGTCAAATTGCCACCGATTCCTACGGGAGCTCTTTCACGCCGCAGTAAACAGTCGTTAACGAGACGCCTCCTGCCAGCGACGCGGCCGGTCCCGGATCGCCCTCCCTCCTCCTGAACCTGGAATTAACTTCCCAACGCTGCTGCTCACCCGACCTGCGCCAACGCCACCCGCTTTTAACTTACCCCCCGCGGGAACTTCTGCCCACGGCGCCCTTGCTCCGAGGGAAAAGCTGTGTTTAACACGGAAAAAGGCGCGGGCCGGCGTCTTGCTCCCGCCGTGCCGGCGACCAGCC